>NW_019154093.1:2080034-2343715 GCF_002288905.1 Enhydra lutris kenyoni
GACCTTCATATTGCAGCTAGTGTCAGAGTTGCTTTCCTTTACAAGGTTGAATAATATTCCATTATATGTAGAAACCACATTGTGTTTATCCCGTCATCCATGGATGGACACGTGGGTTGCTTCTACCTTTTAGCTAGTGTGAATAATGCTGCTCAGACCTTCATATTGCAGCTAGTGTCAGAGTTGCTTTCCTTTACAAGGTTGAATAATATTCCATTATATGTAGAAACCACATTGTGTTTATCCCGTCATCCATGGATGGACACGTGGGTTGCTTCTACCTTTTAGCTAGTGTGAATAATGCTGCTCAGAACGGAGGTGTACAGATATCTCTTCAAGACCTTGCTTTCAATTCTTTTGGGTATCTGCCCAGAATTGGAATTTCTGGATTGTAATTTTACTCTATTTTTATTTTTTTGAGGAATCATCATATGTTCCCTGTAGCAGTGGCACTATTGTATATTCCCACAAACAGTGCGTAAGTTTCCAATTTTTTCATACTCCCACCAAGACTTCTTTTCTTCTCCTTCTCTTCCTCCTTCTCCTCCTCCTCCTCCTTCTCCTCCTCCTCCTCTTTCTTCTTCATAGTAGCCATCCGAATTTGTGTGGGTGGTGTCTCATTGTGGTTCTGATTTGCAGTTCCCTATTTAGTTATGTTGATCATCTTTTCAAATTCTTATTGGCCATTTGTAGATCTTTTTTGGAGGAATGTCAATTCAAGCTCCTTGCCTATTTTAAAATCTGGTTGGAGATATGTTTTGGATATTAACTCTTTATATACTTATATATTTTGGATGTTAACTGTTTATTGAATATATGATTTGCAAATTTTTTCCCAGTTCATGGATTGCCTTTTTGCTGTTAATTATCTTTTGATGCACAGAAATTTTCAACTTTGATGTATATTGCTATGTTTTTGAGGCTGCTCAGAGGAACAAAGTGGCAATAATCAAGTTCCAATTAATTCTGCCTGATGCAGAACTCCACACACCATTTCTCACCAGTCCCTCCACTAATGGTTCTCCCGCAGGAAGGGACTAGATTCTATGAGATAAAAAATCTAAAATCTGTTTTGTTTGTGGAGCATCAATGCCCTTCAGAGAATAGGGCCAGTTGTGGCTTCAGATAAGAGTGGGGCAAATTTGGGCAGGTCAAGGTCCACCTCTGAGCCCCAGGTTGCTCATCTGAAACATGGAAATAACTCCCATGTTGAGGGGAGCTGATGCACATGTGAAAACTCAGTATCCTGGCCTCATGGGCCTTACAGTTTGCATTTGTAGCCATCCACAGGACAGAAGCTTTGGGGAAGCTGGGAGAAGCTGGCCACTTCCTTGACATAGTTTTCAAGAGATCAAGGTCTTTCTTTCCACACTCCTATACCTTCAATGGTCTGTAACAATCTAGGTTTATCCAGACCATCCACATGGTTTCTCCCTTCAGAGTCAAGGAGATTGACATTTGTGTTGTCTTCAGCCTCTCTTGAGCTTTAACCTCCCTGTTTCCCAAATTTTAGTTTCTGAGATTTGAGGAACAAATCTATCTTCTCCCTCTTCATATTTTGTGAGGTAGACAAGGTTTATTCCTCAAATCCTGGAGGGGGACAAGAGAGTGGACCATGGGGCCATCTCTTGCCAAAACAGAAGAGGGTGCTAGGAAGTTCCTGGACACAAGATCTGTCTTCATCATCATCACCACCACCACCACTACCACCACAACCACCACCACCATCATCATCATCATCATCATCATCATCTCCATCATCACCACCACCATCATTATCATCATCACCTCCCCCAACATCACTACCACTGTCACCATCATCATCACCATCATCACTACTACCATCAATCCCCATCATCATCACCACCACCATCACCATAACCATCATCATCATTATCACCATCATCACCACCATCATTTCCATCATTACCATCATCTCCATTGTAATAGAGTTTGACTCCAATTTTTATGTTGGATCACTGACAGTTTGAAGGTCACACTCTTCTTTCCCCTTCTTGTCTCTCTTCTGGACAAACTGATGAGAAGGCCCATGCTTCCTCCCTTGACCCTGGCAAGAAGTTCAAACCAAGTAAACCATGTCCCATGCACAGGAATTCTCACCCTGGCCACACCCTTAACCATGATAGAAACCAGAGCCATTCACCTCTCTCTGTATACAAACCAAATGGACAGCATGGGTACATTCTCTGCTCTCCCCAGAAAGCCTCATTATGTGAGTAAAAAAATGTTTCAGTTGGTTTGTGTATGACATCATTAGATTCAACATCCAAACCAATTGTGTGTGTGCGTGTGTGTGTGTGTGCACATGCACCCACTCATGCACTTGATCCTGTCCTCTATGCAACGATCATGAGACAGTGATGATCACCATCACCACTTTCATCGTCATCATCACTGTGGTTTAACTTAGTTGTTAGTGTTGAGCACAGCGCTTTCCATGGATTATCTCATGTAGTTCTCATGACAACCCCGTGATGGGTTCAGATTTCATCCTCATTTTAAAATGAGGAAACGGAGTCATAGAGAGGATAAGTCACCTGCTCAGGGTCATACGGTGAGTAAGAGAGGGAGCTGGGTTTCACTCCCACCTTCTTAACCAATGAACTCTCTGTCTTCATGGTGAGAAAGTTCTTCTCTATGTCTAACTGCTCACTCACCTGCTGCAGCCATAGTCCACTTGCTATTTCTGACTTCAGAGGAGTCCATGGACAGAATCCAGCTAGGGACTCCAGAGCTCCCCTTGGTGAAACTGTCCCTTCATCTCTTCTCTTCCCACACTCTCTCCTAGGGGACTCTTTCACTCCTGAGATTTTAATTATCACCTTCCTGTTGCTAATTCCTAAACCCTTCACACCCCAAGGGGCTCTGCCTGCTTTTAGTCCCTCAAACAATGGTCAGGAGCTCTGAGCTCCAGTGCTTTGCTATTTTGTTGTTGATGTGCCTGGCATCCCTGCAAGGTGGACCTGACCCCCACCCCCCACCTACTTACAGATGGAAAACTGGGGTCCAGCGAAACTAGAGCCAGGGTCAGGGCCACTCCCATCTGGGCTCAGATCGTGCACCATCCCTGCACCTGCTGTCATCCTACCTACTGCCTCTGGGCTCTGTGCCCCCTGGATCACCAATGTTACCAAGCACTGGTTCTGGGCACCCCTCAAAGTGCACTCTTTAGGCTAAGTCCCTCAGTCCTCACAGCACCCCCTGGGAGGGGCCCTCAGGGTCCACAGATGAGGCGTCACCCAGCGCTGACCATCAGGTGGCACCTCGGGGCTTCACTCTGGTGCTCCTGCTCCTAACCCCGAGCTTCACTGATGCACTTGCTGTGTCTCCTCAGTGTGGCCCCCATTGGCCCCACAGCATGTGCATCGGGAAAAATACTCTTAGTTCAAGGGCGAAACCAAGTACCACCTGCTCTGGGAAGCCTTCCTGATCTCCACTCCAAGAGCCCCCCATCCCAGGGCAGAGTTCCTCTGGGAAAGCATCACCTCCCTCTTGCTCAGGGTGAGTCCATGTGTCCTTCTCCCCCTCTAGACCACGGGTCCCTAGAGTGTGGCCACAGTGACATCCATCAGCCTTGGTGGGGGATCTCATTGTGTAATAGAAACCGCATGGCCCAGGGCGGGGTCTGCTTGGGGGTCTGTGGAAAGTGGGGAGAGAGTAAACCCTGAGCAGTCTCCAGGCTGGGTTGGTGGCAGGGGTTGGGTGATGTAAGGGATCTCCTGAGATCTCTTCCAGTGTGGGGTTAACCACTCTGTTCTTTCTACAAAGGGTCTGTTCGAGAAGAGCTGCGGGGTGGCGGCCCAAGGTAGGAGGTGGGGGTGGAGGAGAGGAGGCTGCAGAGGTAGTGGGGCTGGACCTGGAGGAACAGAAACATCAGGCTGCACAGCTGAGCCAGGTCAGGCTGATTCTGGAATGGGACAGGCCGACTGCCACCCACTTCAATGCACCAGGGAAGCTGGGGGTGAGAGGGGTGCCTCGGTGCCCTGCGGTGGGCCCAGTGCCCAGGTCACACAGCTTGGGGGAAGCTGCTAAGCCAGTAGGGAGGTCCTGAGTGGAATTGAGCCCGAGGATGCAGAGCCTGGTCCCAACTTGTGGTCTACAGAGCCCTTTGCTGTGTCCCCCCTCAGCCCTTGCCATAGAGTGATCACAGGGGAGCGGACCAGGCCCCGTGAGATCATGCCAGTGACACCAGGAAGGCCATGCATCAGGAGGGATGAGTCTTGGCAAAGACTTGGAAATCCATCCGCCTGCCGGTCAGTAACATGTAAGTTACACACTACTTCTTTCCTTCCTGCTTCTCTGTTCTCCATCCGAGCATGGATCCCACATTCCAGCTCCCCTCCAGTCTGTAGCCACCTGCAACCTCCCTTTGCCTCCCCCAGGACAGAAGACCCACATCCTTTGGAAAGAGGAGGGACAAGCAAGAGCCCATAACCGGAGAATTCCACCTGCCTCTGGACCGGAGCAGCTGAGGAGGATTAGGCAGCTGGGCTGCAGGACGAGACTGAGAGGCAGTAGGTAGGATGACAGCAGGTGCAGGGACGGTGCAGGATCTGAGCCCAGATGGGAGTGGCCCTGACCCTGGCTCTAGTTTCTCTGGGCCCCATTTTTCCATCTTTACGGGGTAGTTGGCCCTGTTGGGCAGGAATGGAGTTATCATTCGGTCCGTCATCTGCCTCTGGTTATCCTAGAGGATACTCCCATCCCAGACCCATACTCGGAACTTTACCAAGAGATTTCCCCCAAGAGTTCCTTACCCCCTTGATGGGAGAGCAGATGACAGCCCCATTCTCAGGCTCTCTGAGGCCAGCCCTTATCGCCAGAGTAATAAGTGGGCCTTTTCTCCTGCCCCCTTCATCAGCAATGGCACCATTAATACAGGTCCTTTGGTCATAATATTTTGTACTCTACTTTCCTACTGAATGGTTTCTACTACTTTGAGCAGATAAAAATGGACATGGTTGAGACAGGGCAGAAAAAATCAATAAGTAATAACAGTTAACATGAGGGTAAATGTGTTATCTCAATCACAGAAAGAGCCACGAAGGTATCTGAGTTGTGAAATGGACCTAGCCCAGAGATGCACCTGAGGCCCCAGGAGCCCCAGGAAGATGCAGCGTTGGGGGTGGAGATGTGGGGAAGTAGGCTCAGGAGCTCCACCCACTGCCCACTTGTTCCAGGGTCTTCCCAGGGGCCCTCACAAGCCAAGGCAGCGATGGAAGGAGCTAGACTATGAGCCCATGTCCTCGAGCACCTCTCTCAATGTGTTCATGCATCATTCAGTAGGCATTTATTGAACACCTATTGTATGCTAGGCGAATATAGTACAATGGATTAAGAGCATGAACTCTGGGATCTGACTGTTCTGGGATCTGAAATGTTCATATTTCATCTCTGCCACTTACCAGCTGTGTGTCCCAGAGCAGGTAGTTCAACCTCTCTTTGCCTCAGTCTTCCCATTCACACATGTGAATATCTATCTTATAGGAATGTGACAAGAATTGAGGGAGATAATTCACATGAGCTGCTATGATTGATACCTGGTCCCTCATAAGTGCTTGCTAAATTTAGCAACTTTCCTTTTGTATGAGCCCCTGCACTGAACAAGACGGACTCAGTCCCTCTTCTCATGGAACCTACCTTTAAGGTAGGGACTGCCAATTCTATTTTAACAGATGAAGATACTGCATTTTGAGCAACTTGGAAAAGTTGGACAGGCTAACTGTCTTACTCAGGTCACTTGGCTAGTCAGTGGCAGAGAAGAGACTTGAGTCCAGATCTGTCTATATCAGTTACAACTGTTTTTAGCTATAGGTAACAGAACTCTGGGTAAACCTGTCTTTTTCACCTGAACAAAGGTCCAGATGTGTGTGACAGTGGGCCCTGGTTCAGCATTCCATGATGGCACATAGGACTAGGTTCTTTCTGCTCTACCGTCTTTAGTACACGTGGCTTTTGTCCTTGGGTTTATAGCCTCTTGGTCATAAAATGGTTGCCATAGCTCCAGACGTCTTGTCTGGAATAGCAGGCAGGAGGAAGAGTTTGGGTGAAGACTAAGAGAATTGTACCCATTGAGTCTGTCTCTCTTATTCAGAGAAAGAAATCTTTCCTAGAACACTCATGTGAGAGGGATTTGCTTCAGCTTCATTGGGTGGAATGTAGCAACTTCTGGACCAATCACTAGCCAAGGAGATGAGATTCCATGGCTGATTTAGGCCAAACAAAACTACTCTCCAAAGAGTAGTTTTGGAGGATCTAGCTGGGGGATCCCAGCCACTGCTTGCTTTTGTCTGGACAGAGGAAGGTATTGATGAGTGATGAATAGTGTCAGACACACAGTCTAAGAACCAGAGCACGTTGCCCCTCTGTCCTCTGACAGCCTGATGTTCTCTACCCCCTGTGCACTGAAGCTCCTGACTGGGATAGGCCTGAAGCCAGGTTCTGGGGCTGCAGGGGGTAGTGAGGTGTACCTCTACCTTCAATGGGGAGGCAGATGGACAAATGGGCAATTTCGTTCTGGGTGGTCCTTTGTATGGTGGGGATAGACACGTGGGGCTGTGGAGCTTGGGGCAGTCAGGGCAGACCTCCCTAAGGAAGGACATCCCTGTAGACACCTGGAGGTCCGGGGAGAGGTGGTCAGTGGAGGGGGAAGGGCTCTCGGGGCAGACGGGCCAGCTGCTGCAATGGGCCCCAAAAGAGCAAGTGAGACACACACATACACACATGAACACACACACACACACACACACACACACACACACACACACATACACACCCCAGCAGGATGGTGGGTGGGTCTGTTTGGCCCAGGCAGGTGGGGGGTATTGGGTGACCCTGATTGAGAAGATGGAGGAGGCAGTGGGCCTCTGTAGGAGGAGATCCTCCTCTCAGGAGCCCCTGTAGAAGGATTTGACCTTGGTGCTGAGTCCAGTGGGAGCCCTGTGGGGGGGCAGGAAGCCATGGAGAGATTTGGTGGGATATGCATTTTAGAAAAATTATAATTATGCTGTGTGGAGGGTGTCAGGGAAAAGTGATGGGGAGAGAGATTGGGCTGTGGGGCAGGTAGTGGGGAGAGAGGGTGGGCTGGGAGGAGGTGTTGGGGAGAGAGGGTGGGCTGAGTTGGCAGGTAGTGGGGAGAGAGGGTGGGCTGGGGGGCAGGTGGTGGGGGAGAGGGTGGGCTGGGAGCTGGGAGTCAGTTCCGGCCCTTGGACGGCAGCTTTCTCAGGACATCACGTTGTGCTGCTACCTGCACTGGGGACTCAGGCATTTGGCTGGGGGGGGTCCAGATGCCTGCAGGTCCAGGCTGAGGCAGAAAGCCCAGGTATCAGGGCCCCCGAAGGGATGTTCATGCAATGATTCCTTCATCCTCTGGGCCATATGCTCCAGGCACTGGGACACAGAACTAAAGAGGATACAATTATGAAATGCTTTCCTGAGGTTCCCAGGGAGGCAGGCAGAGGGTGGTGAGCAGGGGTAGAGGTAGAGCGAGAGAAGGGCTCACCTGGGGGTAGGTGGGAACTTGGCCTGGCCCTGCAGCAGGAAGAGACCAGGTCCCTCTTCCCACCAGGTTCTGTGCTGCACGAAGCTCCAGGTCCCTCTCATCTCCCAGGCTATGCCACAGAATATGAGGTCTGGGCACGTGGGTGAGTCCTTACAGCACAGCCCTGCAGGCCTGGGTGACAGCCAGTGGGCCCGAAGTCCTGTTGTAGGAAAGTTAATTAACAAGTTACACTGTGGGGTGTGTTGGCACTGTCCCCCCCCACCCTAACTGATCAGGCTTACCTCGGGAACACACAAGGTCACGTTGCAGACAGGCCTGAGTCCATCTCATGGACGCAATCAGGCAGAGAGTCATCACCCTCATTGATGACAATGACAGAGGAAAGGGGGCAGGATAAAGAACAAGACTTGGGAGGGACACAGATGGGGCTTTAAATTCTGGCTTGGCCACTTATTGTGTGACAAGGTGGACTCGTAGTTTCACCTCCCTGAGTCTCAGTTCCCCTATCTGCCATACGTGGGTATAATTCAGCTTATCTCCTGGGCTTGACCTGAGGATTATACCAGACCGTTTGCTCTGAGCCCATTTGTGCTGTCTGGCTTTGGACCGTCCCCTTCCCCTTGCTGGGAACACCCAAACACTTCTCCATCTGGTGAACTCATATTCACCCCTCAAAACCCAATGCAGCTGTCCTGTCCTTTAATGGTATTTACTGTTGTGCCCGTGGCACCCATTCTCCTTCCTCTGATAACAGAATCTTGGCTTTTCCTGTGGAAACTCAGTCTTTGAGGTCCCGGAGGGGCCACTCAGCATCCTCAGGCTCTCTTTAAATACTTTATATGAGTCAGCACATCTAATTATCATAAAAAATGATCGTGAACATCAATATTTATTACCATGGAAAGAGGTGCAGCAAGATCTCATTTGGATAAGCCACAGTGATAGATATTTATGCGAAAGGCTGACATATCAGTCAGGGCTCTGGTGGGAAGTGCATTCACTCTGAGGGGTTCAAACACAGAGGCTTTGATGCCTGGGCTGCTTGTGGAGGTGATGGTGAGGTTAAGGGAGCAGACAGGGAGGCGAGGAATGCCAGGGCAGGGGCACTAGGCAGCCGTGAGCACCCACAGCCAACAGGAGGGGGACGATGAGCAGTACCCCTGGAGCCCCATGGGAGCAGGTGGTGGTGGAAGGTCCGCCCCCGGGGCGGGGTCTCAGGGAGGGCACAGGCAGTAGTTTGAGGCCAGGGCAGAGCAGGGAAGACAGACCCTGACCTCCCTCTCCTCCCACCGTCTGGACTCCCAGGAGGCCTCCCGCTGGTCAGAGAACAAGAAAGCCAGTCTGCTGGGAACCCCCACGACAGTCCGTCCAGCGGCCTCCTCCCCAAGCCAAGCAGGACAGCACAGGTGGGAATGAAGCGGGGGCGGGAAGTGGTGAAGATGAGGGCCAGGCAGAGCGTCTTCCTGACATGTTAATAGTGTTACTTGGGCTGCATTTTAGGGATTTTAGATTCCTTGTCTTTCGGTGTTATTTTTTTGCAGCAAGAATGAGTCACTTGAAAACAATGAAGTTTTTTTATTTTAAGTGATCAGAGGAGGAAGCCGTGGAGCCCTCCAGAATCCCTGTAATGCCTCTATACTCAGGGCCAGAATGTGGGTGAGGAACCAATGAACTTGACCTCATGACCCCTACTGGGAAACAGAGTCTCAAAGGCTCATGGGGTCTTGGCAGGTGAATCAGGCTGTGGTGACAGGTGGGCCAGGAGCCCTGTGTGGCCTTGAGCAGGGCCTACCCCCCTGGGCCTCCGTTTCTTTGTGAACAGAGACTAACGACTCGGAACCTGTTTCTCATGAGGACAAGAGAACAGACACGGGGCTCTGGAAAGTGCTCACGGCGCTTCCAGGATGATTCACACCCAGAGGTGAAGACCCAGAATCAGTGCTCTCCGGGATGGGTTGGGAAACTGAGATCAGGGGAGATTGCAGGGGTCTGGGTGGGGCAGGGACCCCCGGGAGTAGCGACGGGTAGCCCAGCCACTGCAGCAGATGCAGAGACCGGGCCTGAGGCTGGGGCAGAGGCTCCCCTGCCCCTACATGGATGTGTGACCTTGGGCAAGCCTCTTGGCCTTTATGAGCCTCAGTTTCCCCAGCTGTAAAACAAAGAAGTTGAACAGATAACCCCTGTGGTCCTGTCCAGCTCTGTGTCCACGTCGATTGGGGAATCCCATGTAACAGGTAAAACTCGGCAAACTTCACTGTATCCAGAAGTAACCCCCCATAAAGATAGTAAATCCTGACTCCAGGCACACCGTGGAATGAGCTTTCATAGAGAAATATCCAGCAAGTGGCAGGGAGGTCGGGATGCCATCAGGGGTCCTATTTGAGGGCCTGGACCCAAGAGTCAAGGCCTGGTCCGAAGCAGATGGCTGAGCAGAGACACAGCCACCCCCGGGATCAATTACTCGGAGAATCCCAGACCTGGAAGGCTCATCTTTGGAGGTGAGCACACCATGTAAGATTGGGGTGTCAGTTCAGTCAGGAACCAGAGGCTCAGAATTGGGCAGCTTACACCCAAGGTCCCCCTGGGAGTTGGGAGCAGCTCCAGGACCAGGAGCCGAGTGCCCAGGTGGCTCCCAAGGTCCCAAATCCCCCTTGATGGAGAGCAATCCTTGCTGTGGTCTGCAGCCTCTGCTGGGCTCAGAGGAGGAAGAGCAGCTAACCTCACATCACAGGGGACCTGGGATTCCCAGCAGCTGTGCAGCCTGGGGAGCCAGTTGTCCCCTCCATGATGTACCTGGGCCACTGGGATGGGGTTTGGAGATGAACACACCACGTTCAAGTCCCAGTGTCTCCTGTCACTAGGAAGTGCACCCCAGGCCCCCCAAGGCATCTTGCTGACCCTCAGGTTCCTGTTTGCCAAATTCATTCAGGACACCTGCCTCCCCCACTGCCCCAAGGACCAAACGAGAAGACATCGCTCCTCCATCCAGAACTGTCGTTCCCTGATCCGGTGCTGGTGATCCTTGTCTCTCTCCCTGAGTCCTCCAGACAAGGCAGGTGCTGTGATTTCCCCCTTTGTTGATAGGGAAGCTGAGGCTCTGCTGGGTGAGTGGCACCCCTCAAGTCCACGGCTATGGGCGGGAAGGCCATGACATCCACAGCCAAGCCTCCTGCAGGGCCACCTGCCCCTCCCCAGTGCCCATTGTGAAGGCACTCACTGGGGTCAGCATTCAATATTAAATGAGGTGCGGCAGCGGTAACCATATCTCGCACATCCCATGGTTGGCGAATGTGACCCGGACTCCAGCCAGTGGTCTGAGCTCTGCCCACTCATCTGAGTTGGCCAACACCATGACTTTGCTCCAGGCCCAGAAGACTAGGGGCCAGAGTAGCTGAGAATGAAGGGTATAGGCAGCTGGGGCAAGGAGACCATCCATGCTATCCTGATGGGTTGGAAAGAAACATAACCAGGGGCCCTGTCTCTAAGGCCAGAAAGCTGAAAGGGAAAAAACCTATGTTTCCATATTAAGACCCTTAGATCATGGAGTGTCCTGGCTGGAAAAGCCTTTGGGAATCATGTGGCATAGCATCTTCATTTTAAAGGTGAGACACGGACGCTCTAGGGAGCGACTGCCTGAGGGACTGCGGGAGCCGGTGTTCTCTAAGAGGGACGAGAATTGGGCTTCCGGACTCCTCCCTGGTTCTTTCTCCACAACAACCTAATGGGCTTTTCTGCATGTTTGTGAGTATGGAGTAGTCTTGACAAAATACTGCCCAGATGCTGCAGGCTGGGCAAGGTGTATTCTCTGTGATCTGGGCTTTACTTTGGTGCCATTAGAGTGAAATCTACCAGGTCCTCATTTTCTGCTTCTGGTCACGCCGCTTCCCCCAGAAGCTTCTCTGAGAAAGGAGGTTCTGTCCACGGTGCTGAACTGGGATCTGTCTATTAAAAATAAACCAACAACAAAAAAGAGTGATGGCCTCCTGCCTATCTCCATACTTCCCTTGAACTACTTACCCCCTCCACCCCCCACTACCTGTAGCAGCCCAAAATGTTGCTGTTTGGAGACTCTGGCTCCTGCAGTGGGACCGTGCCTCCTATCTCTGAGTGGCTCAGGCCACTGTCACCCTCACCAAAATCATCAGCGAGGGTTCCCAGGGCAACTGTGAAATCCTTGTTGCCATGGCAGCCTTTGCCACTCCCAGTCAGTTTCACTCTAGCATGGACTCAGTTCCTGAACCTCAATGAACCAAGAGCGGGGAATTTAATAGAATGTTCCCCGGGAAGGGCAGACATCAGAATTAATGCCTTGAGGGGTCTGATAATGAGAGAAAGGAAGCACATATACTGAGTTATATGCCGGGCGATACTGCAGATGGTGTTCATATGTTATTATATATAGATGAGGCCCATTTCACAAATGAAGGAACAGATTCAGAGAAGCTGGGTCACTTGCCTGAGGCCACACAGCTCATACGTGCAGACAGCACACCAACTTATCCCCAGCTTCCCTTCCCTGAAAAGCTAGCCTCTGATTTGGTTGTAGAAGACACACACCCTGCTCCTTGGGGCTCAGGGCCCCTGTCCTTCCTACCTCCATGTAACTATGTCACTGAGTGAGCAGTAGGATCCCCAGGAGCCACAAAGAAGAGCCCAACCTGACTTGCCCATATTCTTCCCTGAAATTTTGGGACTGCTGAATTGGGAAGATTCCTCTAGAAACTAAATCCTGCTCCAAGTCCAGCATCATCAAAACAGTCAAAGGAAACTGATGATAGGGATGATAGGTGCCTATCCATGTCCACCCTATTAGGTCTGGGGCTTGATGCTGATTTGGCTACCTGTTCGATGTCTGGCAGGTGACCTATCCTCTCTCATCCTTCTTGAAATAGGGCTGTGGAAGATGAACTACAGCACCAGGAAAGCTCAGCCCCTAACCAGCTTTCTGAAACCTTTCTCTTCCTCTCTCTCTCTCACCCGTTCACCTGATCATTTCAGAACCTGCCATATGTGTGGATAGGGACCCACGCTCTGGACAGAGGTTCTGGTCCTAGCTGGGGCCGTAGCACTGTCCTAGGATTTGGGAGATGGATGTGAAAAGGTAAGGCCCCTCTTTGTCCTTTGTAGGCTTAGGGGCTAAGGGCGGCCCTGTTCTTCCAGGTGGGCTGAGGGACAGGGAACCCTTATAAGGGGGAGGAAGCAAGCAAGCAAGAAAAAAAAAGCTTCTCAGATGAAAACAGGGACACAGACCAGGGGAGCATTTTCTGGGTTTGCCTCTATTCCAGCCCGTTCCAGGCTTTCATCTCGGGCCCTGGATACCCAGCATCTCTTCAACTCATCCACATTTTTATTTATGTCTGCCAGAGTGGGTTGCTGTCCCCAAAACCAGAAAGGCTGAATATAATAAGTATAAATGTTCTGTAGTAAGAACTAAAGACCCTTGTCTGAAGCGGGACAAGTACTGCCTGCTTCCCACCCACAACCACAACAATGCTGTAATGCGTCTTCCCTGTGGCCCCTCCTGCTTCCTGTCTGACTTCTCAAGAGAATGTTCTCCCACCTCTGAAAACTTCCTGCTTAACCCCTGATTGTACTCAGAGGCCACTTCCTTGGGGCAGTCTTCCAGGATTTCCCTGCAGAGCTCAGCCCATCTCCTGCCCATGAGCCACCTACATGCCAGATGTCATTCAGATCCTCTGGGCTTCTGCCTCAGGGTCCCCAGGAGGGCCACGCTCCAGAGTTATGGGCCCTGAGCCTCTGAGCCAAGCACTGAGGAAAGACCTCACCCCTGCTGGATCCCTCTCTCCCTCCCTTCCTCATCTGGGAGACCAGGGAGCTGCCTCCCCTGCCCACTCACGTAGGGGCCTGCTCTGTGTAGGTTCACCTCCTGTCTTCCATGCAAAGGCAAGATTCTGAACCGAGGCCAAGGCAGATAATTTTGCCAGGTTCAGCTGTGTGTTTTCCAACTTTTACTCCTTCTAACCTGACTTCTGTTGTACTGATGTGGGAAACAAAGGCAGAAGAAAAATTATTAAATTTCCTTACTATGTACCGCCCACTGACAGGTCCTTGAAACAGGCAGAGTGACATTCCTCTAGGGACTCAGCTGTCTTGATCTTAATACTTTGCTAAGGGCAAGAGGCAATCCTATTCTGACCCCCCACCCCCAGAATCCTATAAGTCTACTTTAACATAAAAATTCCTTTGGAAACTTCCTTTATCTCTACCCCCCAAGATACATGTTGGCAATCATGCCCTTAACATATGACCCAACAATATACATCTGAAGAGTCTCATGAAGGAGTTTTTACTAAACAGTAGTAAATGACCCTTCCCTAACAATAGCTAGCCCCCTCAGGGTCCTGGAAACCTGGTTTTCAAAATACCTGGGAAACTTATGTTATCCCTAACCCCCTCCCGACTTGAAAGAATATCATGGGGCACTCCTTATGACCCTGCTGCACCTCTTCCCACCCATGGGTCCTATCCCTGTGCTCTAATAAAACCTTTTTGCACCAAAGACGTCTCAAGAATTCTTTCTTGGCCACTGGCTCCGGACCCTAATGTCTTTCCTACATCAGCTACAGCTGCTCTGAACTAGCTGGGCTCTGAAGGCATGAGTGGGTGATTGAGTGTCCGAGAGTGGATATTCCCAGCATTCTTATCCTCCTAAGGCCACTTAATCCTCACCCCAACTCCCCTCCCCACACACTTACTGCCTCCTGCCAGTCTAGACAGGAGCTTGGCCCTGCCCATCCCCCCTCCTGGACTGCTCCAGAAGTTCCTGGAACAAGTCCTGCCCCTCAGGTCCAACCTGAGAGCACCTTCTTCCTGGAATGGGCTTCTCTTTTCCTGCCCCTCCCCCACTCACTTTCCATGGTGCAGAGCACAGAGCTTTTTTCTTTTTTCTTCCCTCAAAGATTTTATTTATTTGAGAGAGAGAGAGAGAGAGAAAGAGAATGAGAGTAAGAGAAAGAGCACAAGCCAGGGAGGGGGGCAGGGACAGAGGGAGAAGCCCAGCAGGGAGCCCAATGTGGTGCTCGATCACAGGACCCTGGGATCATGACCTAAGCCAAAGGCAGATGCTTAACTGACTGAGCCATCCAGGTGTCCAATCACAGAGCTTTCACAACACAAATCCCTGGCATGAGAACCCAGTTTCAACAGGTCCCACAGCCCCTACTACCTTCGGATAAGCCACTGGACTTTGGGACAGCCCACATGGTCCCACGTGACCTGGTCCTCGCAGGTTTCCAGACTCTTTCTGGGCGTGCTGACAGCATATTCCTGGTATGCCCCATGCTCCTTCCTGCCTTGGGGCCTTTGCACAGGCAGTTCCTGTCACCAGGAAAGCTCCTTCTCTTCCTTTTTGCCTAACTGGCTCCTTCTGCACAGTCTGGTCTCAATTCCAAGGTTTCCTTGGGGAAGTCTTTCCTGACAAATAAGATCCTGTTGTTTTCTCTTGAGTATTGTCTCATTCTTTCCCTTATTAGAGCACATCCAGTTTCCATTTATGTGTTCATCTGTTTGACTGTCTAGTTCTCTCTGCCTCCTCCCTAGAATATGAGCTCAGTGAGGGCAGGAAGCATCCTGTGCACGCTGCCTCGTATACACTAAAACCGAAGCAAAGGGAATGCATGAGTGAGGGAATGAAGAAAACAAAGCTGAAGGTTCTCAGGGCCGCTGAGTGAGAGACACAATGGGAGGTAGTGTTCCTGGGAGTGCATGACAGGTGCTTTCTCTCCCAAATGCCCATGTCCCCTCTAGTGAGTGGGTAAGTCGGCAGGGATGCGGGCATCATGGGGACACATTCAGGAACCACATCCCATTTCAGGCCTATACTTCATTACACTCATCACTTCTCCCAGGAAGATCATAACGTTTTGACCTCATCAGGGGCCTGAAGATGCCGGGGTATCAACGTGCCACTGAGTGTCAGGCAAGAGCCCTTCCCCTGCATGTCTCTAAAGTGGGCCACCCAACAGGAAGCCCTTTTGTCCTCTGTGTGTTGGGGGTGATGTGCTCGCAGATAGGGGAGGTGGGGACACCCCCGGAGGTCCTAGGTTTTTGGGAACCTGGAGGCACCGCCGATGCCAGCCCACCTGTCTCTTAATAGGAGCTCATGGCGTTGCTCAACACGTGATTGGTTAAACAGATGAATTAATCTGATTGGTCCAGCTCATGGGCAGCAGTTACTGATTGGTTCCTGCTGTGGTGTGCTTGCGTGATGAACACCTGTCTCCCCAGTCCTGGGATATTTTAAGGCATCTACCCTTGTATTGCTTCTTCATCTTGCCTGGAGCCCTCCAGGCAGCCTAGCACAGACCATAGCCCTTGAGAGTGCCAGGGGCATGTAGCTCTTCCAGAGTCCAACGGCACTGTGGTGGGGTTGGGTCACCGGCTCAAGTCCCTCTGGAATTATTTTCTCTTCGCACCATTAGGCAGAGTGATGCGAAGTTCTCCTAATTTTTCCACAAGGACTGTTTCCTGAGCTCTTTGAACTGAGCCGCCAGATCGGGGGACCCCATTCTCAGAGGCATAGGGAAACTGGCCCTTGGTGGGTCCTCGTCTTCCTAACCCCAGATCCACCAGCACCACCAGAAACCTCACACATGCATGTGGGTGCCTCCACGTGCCTCCCCCAGGGTCTGCGAGCAGCCACCCCTTGGCATCCCTCAGGTCTGGTGCTCACCCCACACCACAATCCATCCTCGAGAGAACAGACCCATGGAAGAGGCTCATGTGGCTCAGAAAGTGGGGTCTAGGCCATTTGGGCAGGGACTTCTGAGGTCCTAGGTATAGAAACTGTGAGCAAAAATAGGAGAGGGACCCAGGTTTCAGGCAGCCATGCAGATTACAGCTACAGTGGGCCAGAATGGAGTCCTTTAAAGGGCAGGGCTGAGGCCAGGGGTCTGTCTTGTCCAGGTTTGAGGATGGTATGACATCTAGCCCATCCAGCCCCCCACTCCACTTGCTGGGCCATCTGCCTGGTTCTGCCATGGGAAGGACCCAAGAGGCTGGAGCAAGCCCTTAGGAAAGTAAGACTGACAGCCTCAATGCCAAGTCCACATGCAAAGGTCAAGAGATAGGACCGTAGCTGGACCATGGAGCCTCAAAGATTTGGCAAGAAAAGGGGTCTGGGCTCAGGGAGGAGTGTTCAAAACAGAACCTCACACCTGCCTCCTCTGAGTCCACCTAAACAGGGTTGAGGGTACATGTAGAGCCTTTCTGGGCTTTCTGACAGGGCTGAAGAAGGAGTGGCAAATCCAGCCAATCTGAGCATCACAGCATGCAATGGAATCCATGGGTACCAGTTAGGAGCAGGTACTTAAAGAGAGATCTACAGCAAAACAATTTAACCTATACTGTGAAATTACCTGAGTTTGCACACTCACATTTGGTGGTATTTCATGTTGCAAATGAGTACAATTTTAAGAGCCTTCCAGGCGTTCATGAATTTTATAGATTCCTCTCCTTTCTGGGTTCTTCCCAAGACGGAAGAGTGAACAAGAGATTTTGTCATTTAAAGAAAAGGAAGGAGAAAAGGGAAGGAGTTGTATGGTGGAACTGCTTTCTATATAATGTTTCTTAAAGGCTTGGCTTCATTTTCCCAAATTGTCAGCAACAGGCCCCTTACTTGTGTGAAGGGAGTGGGGGAAAGTGTGTGCAGCCTGAATTGTTCAGAGGAACAAAGCAGGACCCTGACAGGTCTGTGCTCCCATCATGAAGTGGAAAAGAAAATTGTTTTCTATGATTCTCAGGGTGAATCATCAGCTTTTATGAGCACAGAGAATCCATTTCTGCAGACTGAGTTCAGGCCAGACCTGCCCTTGTCAACGCTGGACAGTGAGATGCAAGATGGTAGGGGACCAAGGGTGGGACAGCCTTGGGCCCCCATGAGGGATTCTGGAAGGCCACTCAGAGTGAACGATAGTTGTGGGAATCACAGCCCTCCTGTGGATCCATAACTTCATGGTCTAAAAGGTCCCTTCAGAGCCAAACCCATACCCCCAGTCCTGGGTGAAATCTGCCATCTTTGGTGAAGAGCACTGTGCCAGGCACTATACAAGGATTGTGTCACTGAATCCTCAGCATGACTTAGAGGGAGGTGCTGTTATGATTCCCATTTTGCAGATGAGGAAACTGAGGCTTGGGGAAGGGGGCAGGCTTGCTTAGGGTCCCATAGTCAGGAGACAGTGGAGCAGTACACAAGTCTCAGAAGCATGACTGTGGGGCGCCGGTTAAATGAGGTAGCCAGTGTGGGTGTATGGGGTGACGTTAAGCTCCATAAATAGGAATGATTATGCTTTTTAGCTGCTCTAGTTTACATGACTTCCAGGAACATCCAGCTCCCACCAGTGACGCTCTCTCCAGAGTTTCCACTGATGCTAGAATCCAATCAGAGTGGGATGTAGATCTCTCCTTTTTCTCAGTTCAAGGGGAACAAGATGAGGAGTTGAAATAACCGTCCAGGTGCAGCCAATGCAGAACCCACAGCTGAACGGAATTAAGGTTTTTCAGTGTCTGATGAGCTGCAATTTACCTCATTGTAACCTGTGTCCTGCAGTAAATTGAAGGTGTAAACTCTGTCCTGCTTCCTCCCCACCCCTCTCCTCCCCCCACTCAACCAGGACTGGGAGCCTGGTGGTCTGTGCCCCCACATTTCCTGCTCACTGGTCCATGGAGAAAGGATGGGGACAGAGTTCATTAGAAGGGCCAGGACCCTAAATCTGCCCTCCGGGTTGGTAATGAGAGACAACGGAGTGGCTGCCTTGGTTTCCCTAAGGTGGTCCTAGGGAGGTCAAAGAGAAAACACTTCAGAGAGATCTTGAGTGGAATATGCTTTAGGCCTGTTGAACAACCACCTCTCCTCAGAGACGGCCTCCAACCATCACCTTCAAATCATTCGTTCTTGTGTTGGGTTCTCAATGTAATTAGGAAACAATGGAGCCGTCATCCCTCCCCAAGCTCCACTCTCAAGTCATCCAGGGATGCCACCAGAGCAAGCCTCCATGAACCAGGTCTTTGGCTGTCCACCATGAAGTCCAAGCCCAAGACAACTTGGAGAGGATCCCAGGCTTTGGAGCAGGGCATCCTTGAAATCAATCACTGGCGAGGGCTTTGAGTGGGGCACATCTTGGTGTAAAGCCAGGGCTCACTCTTGTAATAGCGAACATACTGCTTTACCTTAGATAATGCATCTATGTAAGATAGTGGGGTGATGTGGGGATCATAGGGTGTGCTAAGCTCTAGCAGTCCCTCCTTGATGGAATCAGGGTTGGAGTCCTGCCTCCACCTTGACCTAGCTGTGAACCTCTGATGTGTTCCTTCACCTCTTTGCTCCTTAGTTTCATTGTCTGTAAAATGGGAGTAATGTTGCAGGTTTGCTCTGGGGATGAAATGTGATTAACATTTGCAGTAGTTCAGCAGAGGGCAGGGTCCATGGTCACCAAGGCAGCTATGCCTTGAGCCTATCCAGAGTCCTTGGGACAGGTGATGGGAGAGTTTACCTGAAAAGGGTCCAACAGCAACCCTACAAATATATGCATCTCACAGGAAACACCTGCCTTACTGGAAAATTACTGAAGGTGCCAATCTCCATAAAAACCCAATCCAACATCCCCAGGGTGATGACAGTATAAACCACACCTGTCCAAGATTACCTGATGCAGGCAGAGAGTGGGACTTACTGTGGGAAAGCACAGGCTGCAGAGTAGGCTTTATTTACTGGGTTCTAACTGCCTTACTGAAGTTTAATTGACTTACAATAAACCAGTCATATTTAGAGTGTACAAATTGATAAACTTTTAAAAAAACATATTTTTATTGAGGTGTAATTGACTTACAATAAACCACACATATAAAAAGCATGCAATTGGGTATGTTTTGACAAATTTATATACCTATAAAATAATCACCACAATCAAGATCATGAATTTAACCATCACCCTCCAATCAGGTTCCTTTTATCTCTTGGTAATCCCTCCCTCATGCCAACCTCCGCACTAACCGTCCCCAGGCAACCACTCATCTGCTTGTTGTTACTGTAGATTACATAGAATTATATGTAAATGGAATCATTCAGAATGTCCTCTTTTTGGTCTGGCTTCTTTCAATTCTGCATAATTATTATGTGAAATATTCATATTGTAGTGTGCATCAATAATTCATCCAGTTTTTAAAGTTCCAGCTCATTTTAAAAAATAAACTTTTCATTTTAAAATAGTTTTAGATTTACAGAAAATTTGTGAAAATAGTACAGAGAATTCCCACATACTTCATACCCAGTAGCCTCTATTTTTTTAAACCAATGTTTCAGTCCTCAGATTAACCCCATTTGGTCATAAAGTATTATCAGTATTATCTTTTTTATATTATCATTGAGTTATAATTGCTAAAATTTTGTTTAGAATTTTTGGATCCATGTTCATATGGGGTATTAGTCTATGATTTTCTTTCCAATGTCTGATTTTGATATCCAGACAATGGATCTCTATCATTTACCTCTATCATTTGTTTCCTCCTGTGTGTTTTGAGTTTAATTTGCTGGTTTTTCTCTAGTTTTGTACTGAAATGTTGTATACTGAATTATATGCCTCCCCCAAGTCCATATATTTTTGCTCTAACCCCCAAAGTGAGTGTATTTGGAGATACGGTCTTTAAGAAGATAATTAAGATTGGGAATGAAGTCATAAGTATGAGGTCCTTCTCCAATAGAACTGGTGTCCTTATTTTTTTTTTTTTTTGACAGAGAGTGCGAGTGGGGGTGGGAGGAGGGACAGAATCATAAGCAGGCTGCATGCCCAGTGCGGAGCCCAACATGGGTCTTGATGTGACCC
Source organism: Enhydra lutris kenyoni (assembly GCF_002288905.1). Lineage (NCBI taxonomy): Eukaryota > Metazoa > Chordata > Mammalia > Carnivora > Mustelidae > Enhydra > Enhydra lutris. The sequence continues at coordinate 2,100,396 of NW_019154093.1, forward strand.
TGAGATCATGACCTGAGCTGAAACCAAGAGTTGGACGCCTAACCAACTGAGCCATTTAGCTGTCCCAGAACTGGTGTCCTTATAAGGAGAGGAAAGGTCTCTGTGCACAGAGGAAAGGTCACATAAGGACACAGCAAGAAGGTGTGACATTTACAAGTCAGAAATAAAAGTCTCATGAGAAACTAAGTCTGCCAACATCCTGATCTTGGATTTTCAGCCTCCAGCACTGTAAGAAAATAAATTTCTATTGTTTATAACACCCAGTCTGTGGTATTTTGTTATGATGGCCTGAGCAGATGAATGCATGCATTTAGTACTATAAATTTCTCTCTAAATACAGCTATGTCCTCTAAATTTTGATCTGCCTTATTTTTATTTTCTCTTTATTCAAAAAATTTTTCTATTTCCCTTAAGATTTCCTTTCTGACCTATATATTTTTAAGTTTCCAAATATTTGGCCATTTCCCAATTGTATTTCCATGGTTGATTTCTAGTTTAATTCTATTCTCATTTGAGAATATGATTTATATTATTTCTATTCTTTTAAGTGTGTTTTATGGTCAAGAATATGATTTATACTGATGAAGGTTCCCTGTGTACTTGAGAATATATTCTGCTGTTGCTGGGTGGAGGGGTCTATATAGGTCAGCAAGGTCAGTTTAGTTGATAATGTTCTTCAGGTTATCCATATCCTTACAGATTTTCTGTTGGTTTTTTTTTTTTCAATCTATCAATTACAGAGGTGTGTTAACATTTCCAATTATAACTCTGAACTTGTCTATTTCACCTTTCAGTTCTATCTGATTTTTCCTTAAATATTTTAAGGTTCTTTCGTTAGGTGTATATACTTAGGGTTGCTAGGTCTTCTTGGAGAATTGTCCCACATATCATTATGTAATGTTCCTCTTTATATCTGATGTTATTTCTTGTTCTGAAGTCTATTTTTTTCTGATATTAATATAGCCACTCCAGCTTTCTTTTAGTTAATGTTTGCAAGATATTTCTTTCTTCATCCTCTTACTGTTGCGCACCTGATGCTTTTATGTTTAGAGAGAGTTTATTGTGGCCAACATATGGTTCTGTCTTGCTTTTTTAATTCAACCTAAAACTATATTTTAACTTGTGGGCTTTGTTTCTTCTCATTTATGGTGATTATTGATGTGGTTGGTTTGAAATCTATCATCTTGTTAGATACTTCCTAACTTGTTCCATTTGTTGTTTCTTTTTTCCTCTCCTGCCTTCTCTTGAGTTAAGTGACATTTTTGATGATTCCATTTTATTTATTCTATTACCATCTTTCAAAAGAATTTTAGTGGTTACCATAGTGTTTATAACATACATTTCAATTAATCTGAGAATATCTTAAAATAACATACCACTTCCTGAATAGTATAATGACATGAAAAAATGTATTCCCAAATCCAACCTCTTACTCTTTGTACTATTTTTGCCATATTTTTCAATGTCACATATGCTACAACCACATGGTACAGGGTTACTATTTTTATTTACACATTTATGTTTTAGAACAATGAAATAGCAAAGAAAATTAATTATGTCTTCATTTACGTCATTTATGATACTCTTCATTTGTGTACTTCTGAGATTATACTGATAAATTCCTTTAACCTGAAGAACTTACCTAAATACTTCTTAATCAGAGTAGGTCTACTAGCAATAAAGTTCTTAACTTTTTGTTTGTCTTAGAAAATATTTATTTCAAAAGATATTTTCACTGAGTATAGAATTTGGGGTTGACACCTTTCGATATGTTATTTTCTCCTGTATCCTTTAAATTACTCTTCCATTGTCTTCTTGTCTGCATGTTTTCTGACAAGAAGTCTGCTGTCATTCTCCTCTTGTTTCCTCTGTACATGCATCTTATTTCTTTGGCTCTCTTTAGGAGTTTCTCTGTGTTTTTGGTTTTCAGCTATCTGAGTTTGAGTATATTTGCCTATATTTTTTGTTATATATGTACGTGTGTGTGTGTGTGTGTATATATCCCCCCCCCTTTGGACTTGATCCTGTTCATTGGTGTCTGAGCTTCTTGGACCTCTTGTTTGGTGTATGTCATCACTTTGGAAAATTCTTGGATATTATTTCTTCAAATACTTCTTCTGTTCGTTTTCCTCTGTTGTCCTACTGGGATTGCAATTACTTGTATATTATACTATTTGATATTGCCCCACAGTTCTTGGATGCTCTGTTCTGTTTTTTTTGTCTCCCTCCCGTCCATCCTTCCTTCCTTCCTTTTTTTGTTTCAGTTGGGTAATTCATTGACTTATCTATAAGTTCACTGATTCTTTTCTCAGCTATTTCAAGTCTACTGATGAGCCCATGGGAGGTAACTTTGTTACTGTGTTTTTGCTTTTTAGCATTTCCACTTGATACTTTTTTAGAGTTTCCTTCTGTGCTGAAACTAATCATTTGATCTTGCATGTTGTCAGCCTTTTCATTAGAACCTTTAATATATTAATTGCAGTAATTTAAAATTCCTTGTCTGATAGTTCCAACATCAGTGTCATAGCTAAGTTTGGCATTGATGATTGCTTTGTGTCTTTTTTTGTAGTTTTTTCCTTGCCTTTTCATCTGCCTCATAATTTTTTATTGAAAGCTGGACATCTTTTTTTTTTTTTTTTGGATGATAAATTCTGAGGTAAATGTTTTTTTCATGCTTGGAGATGTGCACACCTTTTCTTCTGCTAGACTTTTGTGTGGGAGTAGGTGTTAATCTAGTCAGGAGTAGGGCTTAGTTTGAGGTCCATTGTTGCTATGGTTATTCTCAGTATACCACAACCTTCAAGTTAATCTAGCGACACCTTGTGCTTAGGGTTTGGGCTGGTTTTTCAGAGGTTAGTTTTCAATGTCCTCTCCCCATGTCCCTGACTTTGGGTCTTTCCTTTGTGCTGCACTATATCTATCTTTTAAAGTTCTTCCAGACATATTCCATTGTTATTTTTACCTAGTGCTTCTTAGCCAGTGTGGGAGGAGTGTGAGAGGGTATATTTCTGATGATGTGATTAATTTTCAGTCTTAGGCAAGTACTATGTCCCTGTGTCTCCAGGTGTGGACTTCACAAGCGTTTCTGCCTCCAGCTGTAACCCTAGGCCTATCTTAAGCTTGTATTCCTGCTCCTCCCCATCCCTGGTACTTATTTTTATCCTGTTTCCTTTCTCCAATTACAATGCATTTCCACCAGTGCCCTAAGGCAACAGTTTTTGTTTCTCTTTGCTCTGCAGATTAAGGTTTAAGGTCCTTAGAGGAAATTAGTCTGGGTGGATTTTTGCAGTAGGAAGAATCCCTTCCCTAGCCTGCACTCAAGGATGCATTCTCAGGAGGAATCTCCTTGCTTTTTCCTATGAGTGCCTGGGATTTGCTAAAACCAAACCAAACAAAAAAGCCTAAAACTTTTTTTTTCTTTTTAACTTTGTCTGTTTGTTCCTACAGACTTATATTCTTATATGTATCCCAGATAATGCTTTCAGATTTCACCTTCACCATGGGCTATCTTGGGTCTCTCTGCCTGCTGGCCCAGACTGCAGATCTGGACTTGCCAGTCTCTATCACTCCTGCTAACAATTCTCTTTCTTGCTACATAAACACATTCCATTTGTTCTGTTTCTCTAGAGAACTCTGACTAATGCATGTTTTGGTATTGAGTGTAGTTCTAGAGGAACAGAATCTTAAGGAAAAATTATTTTCTAGTCAATTTTGGGATTTCTGGAATTGGCTCTCCAATCTGATTGAAGACACTAATGACTCCATATCTAGTCATTGGTAGAGAGAGCACTGATAGTCCATGGTGTGATCTGGCAAGAGAAATATGCAAAACATCACCATTGGATAATCCTAATCGAGCACTTAGAGAAAGCAAGGGTCTGAGTGATCACGTATAAGATACATTTGAACAGTCTTGTTAAACTAACAAATATAATGAGATTGGATGGTTATACCTAATGTCACTGGACAAAGTGGGGAAAGAAAAGAATGAGCTCAGGGATTCTAATTCCCAGCACAAGTGCCTTATAAATGACATGAAATCTTCTAGTCTGCCCTAAGAGACTGTTACCTCCTATAGCCACAGGGCTGAGACGGCTGAGAAATAAACCCAGAATCTCATCCTGCAAGAGGTTGACCTAAAATGCAGATTGAATGAATTCCCAGCCTCCCAAGAGGGGAGGGAGGGGCTGTCTGCCCTGCTCACACTCTCTGTGCAGCCCCAACCCCTTAGAGAAGAAGAGGGACATGAAGGCTCCCCCAGGGCCTACATGTGGTCTGGGAGTCCTGTGGGGTCTTATGCTCCCACTGGGGGACACTGGAGCCTAGAAGCCCCTGGCTAGATCTGAGTGGGGTGCAGAATGGGAGCTTGACAGGTCTCAGGGTGCCTCCTTCTCTTACCTTCTACTTCAGATCTGGTCCAGAAGTTTCTCTTTACTCAGCCTCTAAGTAAGGGCCCACAGGGCTTACCTGTGGCCTCCTCCACTACTGCCCACCCATTGCTGGAGAGGGTGGCTCGGCTCAGGACTGGCTCAGGTGCCTAGGGCTGAGCAGCCCTGGGGACACTCCACAGTGAATTCCCACTCCACAAGTTGGTCCCATGATGGTACCTGGGGCCAGATGCAGATCCTGTCCACCCCCTGGGGGATGGGCAGGTCTCTGCAGGGGACAGCAGGTCCCCAGCCAGGCCAACTACCAGAGGCCTGAGGGCTGGGACCTGCCACCTGGGCCTCAGGACCTAAGTCATCATCACCCATGGTCATGTCCTGTCACCTGTGCGGTCACCACGCTGTCCCCCTAGCTGCCCCCCTGGGTGAGTACTAATAACTGACCCACCCTGAGCACTCATCCTGTGTGTGCTGAATTTGCGGCCCATTGCACTCAAGTCTGACAGCTAATGGCCCTACGAGTGAGGAACCATCACTGTGCCTGGTTTGCAGGTGTGCAGAATAAGGCTCCAAGAGGGGAAACTGACAACCAGGAAGTAGGAGACCCTTTGGCCTCCAGGGTTTCTGTTGACCCTCCAGGGATAGACCTGTACCTGCACCCCATTATCTACTCCCCAAGTAAACGTACATCATTATCAGTCATCAGACCCCACATCCTCCCGTGTCTTGTCTACATCTTGTCGTGCCCAGCCCCCACTCCCTCCTCCGGCCCTGTGATTGCGCATGCTCAGAAGCACATGCTCTTATGCACATGCTCAGGGACATTCATGCATTCACATGCACAGGCGCTCGCGCACACGCACACACGTGGGGGTCCTCGTCCCTGACAGGCCGTCACACCCACATTCATCCCCCACCCACCAGACTCCTTTCGCCCCTCAGGGGTCTCCTCTAACTCTTGTTTTCAAGCATGCTATGTAATTCACCATCCGATTTCAGCTGAGAGGAGAGAGACAAAGCCATGCTGAATCTCATTTTAATTGTTTATGGCAGGAACTCGATTCCTCAGGTGATAATTATAATAATTAAAAATTTGGTTATCAGAATGGCAAGGGGAGGCACTCACTACTGGCTAAGGACAAGGAGAAGGGAGAGTGTCTGACTCGTTCTGAGCTGGGAGAGGGTAGAGGGAGATAGGAACATGGGGAACCTGACAGGTGACCCTGATCTGGCTGGGCTAAGAGCCCCTGGCCAGCCCCATGGAGACAAAAGGAGCCAGTAGGGCCAGACCTTTGGTGACAAGGAGATGCTTGGCATGGGAGCTGGATGTTCCCAGAGAAGGAGGAGAGCTCAACAGGCCGTGGGGGGTGGAAGTCAGGGCCTCCGTGCTAGGTATCATTGTAGCATCGAGCCACCTGCGTGCTTGGGGCAACTCGGGTGCTTTCATGAGCCCCCCAGTGAGTCACTTGTCCCCTCTGCATTGTCAGGGCTCTCAGCAACTTGTGCCAGGTCCTCAGTGCAGTGCAACTTGATGACCCAACTAAGGGGACTCAGAGAAAGCAGACCCTCGTCTCCACTGCCCACCTCCGTGTCCTCAGCACCCAGAACAGGGCCTGGCACCCAGGAGGACCCCAAGAAATGTGTGTTTAAGGACAACAGGGTTGTGTCCATGAACAGGACAAATCCATGAGGTGGGCATGCGGATCCCCATTCAATAGAGGAGGAGACTGGTGAGGAAGTAGGGAGGGAAGGGTTGGGCTGGGGCGTGGGGAGCCGTATGGCTCCTGGGGAGATAGCGCCAGAGAGTTCCTGCATTTAGACAATAAAGCCAGTGTTTTACCAGGGTCCAGCCATTCCTAGGGAGACAAGCCAGCACAGGTGAGACCCCAGTGGTGGTGGCCTTGGGGGAGAAGGGGGAGCAGTGAGGGAGCAGCTGCTTTTGCATAAGGCTCTGCCTCTTCCAATCAGCTGGACTCTCAAGGGCGGGCATGCCAGGGCCTGGCCAATCACTGGGAGGCTGGGAGCAAAGGCAGGTGGAGCAGGACCGGGCCAGGCCCCCTGTGCTCCTGAGGGAGCTTCATGACTGGCTCTTCTCTCCTGGACCTCAGTCAGTCCTCCCCACAGCCCTACGTCCAGGGCAGGAACAGTTATCTCCACTGTACAGATGAGGCAGTGAGGCCCAGAGAGGCCATGTGACTTGCCCAAGGTCACACAATGTCAGAACCAGACCTGACCCAGGCTCTGACTCCCAGCCCAGGGTGTGGAGTCCTGCCTCTCTGGCTTCCTTCCTGCTGCCCTGGCCCAGGCTCCCAGATGGGCACACCGACCCCTGGGCCTGTCCTCAGCAGCCACCAGCTCCCTCTTCCTAATCTCCCCAACCCAGAGCTTAGCTCAGTGATGCTGCATACCCCAAGGCCCCTCATCCTAAGCCTCATCCCTAAACACAGACCCTTTGCTCCAGCTCCCCTACCACGGCCCACCGCTCCAGCATGGGGTCAGAGACCCACAGAATGTCAGGGTGGCTGGGGCCCCAGGAAGAGTCTGGTCCATCCCCCCTGGGGGCACAGGTTGGGGGAAAGGTCCTTCACTGGCCACCCTGTGCCTTTCCCCTCCAGGCCAGAAGCCCCCCCACCCCCGGGCCTGCCCAGGGGCTCTGTTCTTGCCCAGCTTCCTGCCTGCAGATGCTGCAAGTTCAGGTCAAAGGTTTGAGTTAGACTTGCTGGGGAGGGAGGGTGGTATCTATCAGCATTGGCAATTACTAAGAGGCCCAGTGATTTACTCTTCCCCCAAATGTTTGCTTCTCCAGAAGGATGACTTTGACTCCTCCCCCTTGAAGGCTGGGATTTTCTGAGGCTTCCCTCTCCCAGAGAAAACCACCTGTTGGCTTTGGCAAGAGGACAGCAGAGGTGGAGGAGCCCCAACCTGTGATGAGCTAGCCCAGATGATGTGGTTGGGAGGACGAAGATGGATTTGGGGGTCACTGGGGCCCTGGCTTTGAACCTGGTCAGGCTGCTTGACCATGAGCAGAGCATTTAACCTCTCTGGACTTCAATTTCCTCATCTGCAGAAATGGGAACAATGACATCTGTTCCATAAAGTGATGTGGCTTAGATGAGAAGTCACAGAAAAGGGACCGTTACAGTAAGGGCTCAGCTAATCTGAGTTCTTCCCCCTAGTCCAGTGAGTCTGCCCTGAATATTTTACCTCCTCTAGGTTTCCTCCAAATCCAGCTCCCTGCACAGGCCCTTCTGCTCCCAGGGGTTGGGGATCTTGCATATTTAGCCTCTGTCCTCCGTGCCCGGCAGGAAAGGCCCCGCCCCAGAGGCTCTGTTGGCAGGAGCAGACTGTTGGGGCTGCAGCATGCCCAGGACTCCGGGCACAGATGGTGGCTCATATGCTCGGGGATGATTTAGAGTGCGGCTGCTTCTCCGCTAACGAGTTAACAGATCTCACTGTTGGAATGGGCCCTTGGCAAAGTAAGGGGCCTCTGGAGTCTAGAGTTCTGCTGGATCTCAGGGGCATCAGAGTCCTATAACGTTCTGATTTCTAGGAAAGCAGAGAGGGTCTGGTGGGGGCTCTGGCCTTGTTAGATGACCCAGGGTCTGGGGGCAGGGCTAGGCTCAGAGCCCTCAAGGGGTGGACAGAGTTGAGACTAGGACCCCATTGAGCTCCATGGCTTCCTCCACAGCCTGACCAGAAACCAAGAAGAGTGCTATTGTTCTGGAGGAGTGGGGCTTTGCAGTTAGTTCCTCCAGAACCTGCCAGAACTTGCCAGAACCCATCAGCACCTGTGACCCAGGACTGGCTCTTGGCAAACCCCAGCAACAAATTCCTGTGGCCCCTGAGCCTCTGCCTTTTCATCTGTAAAGTGAGAGCGGTGGTCCCTCCCTCATGTGGTTGTTGCGAGGGGTAAGTGTGGGGAGCAAAGCCCCCTCATGGTGCCCAACACATAATGGGTCCTCTGCAGAGGACAGCTGTCACTATGAGGAGCTGTATTTTAGAGGCTCAAAGGAGAATTAGGTCAGCTGTGGACTTGGGAGCTGACCACTGGATTCAGTCCTGCCTGGTTGTCCCCAGTGCCATGACTTAAAGAAGCAACCTGTGCTTTCTGTGCCTTGATTTGCTGTCTGTAAAATGGGGTAATAACAGTCCCTCCCTCACGGGGTGGTGGTTTGGGTTTCCTGAGATGCCGTGCGTGGAGAGCGGGAGAGCAGAGTGGCCCTCAGGAAGCTCTGGCAGTCATGGTCAGCTTCGCTCTGCTTGCTTGCTGTCGCTGTTCCAGGGCCTTCCAGGCTCTTCCTTCCTGGCCCCTCCAGACCTCTGCAGGCTGCCTTCATGACCCCTGGGGTCTGTGAGAGAACTTATGGTTTCCTCTGGGTCTGCCCTGCCCTCCTTCTGCTCCAACTCCTAATACCACTGCTGTCTCTCATGCACGCTCACACACACAGGCACACACATGCACACACACACACACACACACACACACACACACACACACACACACGTCTCTCTCCTGGCCCGACTCAGGTGCAGGGCCCCCTCAGGCTCCCTTCTGTTGACAAAGCACACCACTGCCTCTCCCTGCCCAGGGCACAGGTCCCTACAGCAGTGTGGGCTCAGGGCGGGGTTTTCGGGCTGTGTCACCCCTCCCCGCCCCAGGCTGCCCCATCTCTCCTGGAGCATGGACTCTGTCAGCCCAATTCGCAGCTGCTTACAGGGAGGGAAGCTTCTAATTGTCACCCCCGACTATGTTCCAGCTTCGTTTCGGACCCCTCACGTCTGTCACTGATGGGTGACCATTGGGAAACAGAGGCCTGCAGGCCAGACCGCCCACAGACACGTGGGGTTGTTGCCTACAAAATGGGTTGTAATTTCTGGTTTGTTTTATAAAATTAGAAAGTCTAAAGATTTCATGTAAAATAGCATCAGAGAAGCCAACACACTGGGCCTGCACTTTACGGGGTGACTGTCACTGGTGTTGAGGGGCAGCAAACCCTGCTGACAGCCCCAGCCCTCCAGGTGACATCTGTCACTTGTGTCCCTTACTTGGCCCCTGGCTATCTGAGCTTCTGACCTGGCTGCAGAGACCCCATGCTGCCCTCTGTACAGATGGGTAAACTGAGCCCGAGGAGGAATGACATGTCATGGTCCACCCCTCCCTCATTGTCACCTGCCTGAGGGAGGGATCATTGGTCTGTTTTGTGCACTGCTGTCTCCCCAAACCCAGAGTAGGGGCTGGTGTGTAGTGGGGGCTTAGTAACTATTTGCTGCGTTTGAAAATTCCTGAATGTCCCTCAGCAAGTTTTAGGCAGAACCAGGGCTTAAAGTGATTCCAGCCCAGCTGCTCTTTCCCTCAGATGATCTGAGCCCGAGATGGGCTCCTCCTTCCCCCATGCCTGTGTGTGGCCTCCGGGCCCCACGTGTCCCTTACCCATAGTCATATACTCATTGTCTCCATCCAGATGCTCTTAAGGCATGACTTAAGTTAACCTGGAGAGAAAGATGAACCTTCTGCAGAAACCACCCATGACCACTGTGGTCTTTGGGCTTTAGGAGCCTTGCTAAGCATCAGTAAAAGAAAAGACATAGAACTCCTATGTTATATGTGCAGTCCTTGTAAGCGGCAGGGGGTAGAGAGCAGGCTCTGGTGTGAACAGATCTGGGTTCAAACTCTGAATCCACTGCGTCTTGGGTATGTGGCCTCAGAAATACCCGTTTTCTGGGTCTCAGTTTTCTGGTATATAAAATGGGGATAAGGACAACACCTAACTGGTCTGCTTGTTGTCATGGCTGAAAGAAATAAGCCGGGTCAAGCACCAAATTCAGGGCCCGGCTCATCTGTGATGCATGGAGGAGAGACACAGTGGGCAGATGCCCATTTGGAATGCTCTCCCGTGATGCCTGTCAGAACATTTCCTTGTCATCACAGACACCGTAGCACGCACAGGTAAGGGAAGAACGGTCCCAGCGTGCCAAGCCAGTGATCTTGTCTGCAGATGGTGCTGGACCCAGGGATGAAGGCGGGGGACCCTTGCAATAACCACCCTGAGAAGTTCTGGACCGTGGTCAAAGCCAGTGGGATTTCTGCCACTCACAGTTATGGGTTATGGTCACGGGGTGACGCCAGGTCCCGCCTCCCTTTCCCTTCCCCTACCACCTTCCCTGCACCAGAAACAAACTCTCGCCCCACTCCCATTTTCACCCTAAACCCCAGGCACTAGCAGCTGAGGTTTGTAGTTCTCTTTTTTCCCAATGAATACGTAACTGCCTCCCAGGATGGGCAGATGACAAGTGTAATAAAACCAGTTCATTACAGCCCCCTACACAGAGCTATTTAATGAACATGCAGCCAACGGCACCAAGGCCTCTGAGCCAAATGCAAATGCAACATGTTCCACAGTACCATTTAATTAGCTGAGGGGGTGGTGGGGAGAGAAGAGATAGTAGGGGATACAGGCAGAAAAGCAGGAGATGGTGAGAGAGATGATGTCAGGGAGGGACGGAGAGAGAGAAGGAGGTGAGGAGGACAGAGGGGATGAGCAAGGAAGCAGGCAGAATGGGGAGAGATGGATATGGGACCATGTTTTATATCTGTCTTTCCATATCCCCCACCTGTGGAAGACAGGGTCGGGCAGCCTTATTCTTCCAACTGGAAAGGTGAGGACACCAAGTCCTACTCTGAGCATTGTGATGGGTACTGAGAGCTCACAACAGTTGAGACAGACGAGGTTCCTGCCTGCATGGTGTTCGCAGTCTGATGGAGGAGGCAGACATTGAGCAAATAATACCTGTAAGTAAAGTAAGTTGTGGGATTGTCTGATGGTTGCATGGTTATTGTAAGAAGGTCAAACAGCTCCCTTAGAGGGTGGGCTCTGAAGTGTGTCTTCCTGGGTTCAAATCCTGTGAGCCTTCCAGTAAGTTGCTTGACTTTACTAGCCCTTAATTCCTCATCCAGAAAATTGAAATCATACGGTAACTACCTATCAGGGTTTTTGTGAGAATTAAATTTGTTAATACATGTAAAACACTCAGTATCTGGTATATAGCAAGTGCTCTATAAATGTTAGTTATTAATATAATAAGACCTAAAATGGAAAAGATAAAGATTAAAGTCTCCTGGTTTTGATCAGTAAGTCAGAGAGGTCCTCCTTGCGTAAGCTGAAACCTGAAGCAATGAGTAGGAGTCAGTCACAGAGAATAAAAGCCACGGGCATCAAGTTTTTCACTTTTTAATTTTTTACTTTATGGGCTCAGCATCTTTTGTGTCTTCCTCAGTTTACATACCCCAATTTTGGGGGGGGGCAAAAATGTCCCCCTTTGCTTTCAGTCCATGTAGGTCGGGCTGACCCTAGCTCTTGCTCCAGAGTGAACACACCATTCAAGCCTGGCTAACAAGTGAATTCCGCTCATGGTCACTCCTGATTCAGAGGTGTACAGATGATCTAAGCCAGACCAAGAAGAGAAAATGCCAGAAGCTTTTGGTTAAACTATAAGCAAAGAAATGTGATAAACCTTCATAATAGAAGTTTGGAGCTACCTGGGGCCATCTCTCCTGGAGGGTAGAACCCTGCTGAAAAATAAAGCCAGTGCAATAGAAAACCCAGCTAAGAGATGGAAAGAGAAGGTTCTGACAGTATCATTTGATTCCCTGGATCCAGCTGTACCTGAATCAGACACTTCAGATGAAAGAGCTAAACTGTGCTCCCTCCTCCTGCTTGTATTGCATTATTTTATTTAAATACGTTGAGTTGGGTTTCTGTCCTTTGCAACTAAAAGAATCTTGTGTGATAGTGCACATTCCTGTCAAAAGGAAAGATATGACAAGGCACACAGGGAGAATCATGATCTATGAAAGGATGCCAATGTGGCTGAGACGTGATGGGCAAGTAGAAAGTGATGACTGTCTGTGTATGCAAGTTCAGAGGGTCCAAGGAGCTTGAACATAAACTGGAAAATGAGGGGAGGTTCACTGTTGGATTATGAGACTGGGAATGCCTGAAGCAAAGACATCTCACTCCTTCCAACAGGTGCCTCTCCTGGCTTTCCCAAATGTCTTCCTTCTCTCATCTATCCCAGTACTTTGTGTGCTCTTGGAAAGGCAGAAGCAAAGACCAGGGTGGGTTAGGACTAGAAAGGACCTCATGTGCCACATGGTCTGATATCTCCAGTGTCTTTGTTTAGCTGCTGTTACAAAAATACCATAGACTGAGTGGCTTAAACACAGAAATTTATTTCTCATGGACCTGGAAGCTTGAAGTCCAAGATCAGGGTGTCAGCATGATTGGGTTTTGGTGAGAGCTCTCCTCCTGATTTGTAGATGGCTGCCATCTCATGTGTCCTCACTTGGCAAAGAGTGGGCTCTGATGTCTTTCTCTTCTTACAAGGACACTAACCCCAGCATGGGCCTCCACCTTCATGACATCACCAAAACCTAATTACCTCTAAAGGCCCTACCTCCTGATGCCATCCCACTAGGGGTTAAAGTTTCAACATATGAAAAATATGAAAATGAATGGAAACATATGAATAGAAACATAATTGTTTTGTTTCTAATTGATCAAGCAATACATGTATATATACTTGGAGAAGAAAAGAAGGAAGGAGGGAAGGGAGAGAAGAAGGGGGAAGAAAGAAAAGAAAAAGGAAAAAAGGAATTCTAAACACATGTATTAAATAAGAAGTCTCATTTTCACAGGGGAACAGAGTCTGGAAAGTTTATGACTCATCTCAAGTAACATAGCTCCTTGAAAATAGCTGGTATCGGGATCCTGGCTTAGCATTTCTTATTCCATCAAACATCCTGCTGTGGACTGAAAGTTTCTGGCCCCCACCCTGCAACCCTCGCATTCATAATGTTGAAAACCTAATTCTCATGTGACGGCATTTGGAGGTGAGGCATTGGTGAGTTGATTTGACCATGAGGGTGGAGTCTCATGATGGGATTAATGCCCTTACAAGAAGATACAGGGCAGAGCTTCCTTCCTCTCTCTGCCACATGAGGATTCAATGAGAAGACAACTGTCTACAAGCTGTGAAGTGGGCTCTCACCAGACATCAGATCTCCCAGCACCTTGATCTTGGCCTCCAGAATTGTGAGAAATAAATGTTTCTTGTTTAAGCTGCACAGTCTATGGTATTGTTAAAGTAGCCTGAGCTTTGTAAGATATGTCTCAGTGTCCCTCCTCAAAAATATTCTTCCCCCAAGAGTGTTGTCAGACCCCTGAGGATAGGAATGCCTTCTGTAGCACCACCCCTCCCCATTACTGTATATGGAAAAGCTCTTGGGGATAAGAGTAAGAAAATTTTAAAGCATTTACCATGTGCCAGTCTCTGGGCTAAGTTCTTTATTCTCATTTCTTTGAACCCTCTAACCCTTAACCCTATAAGGTAAGTACTCTTATTATCATCACTTGTCAGACAGCAGCCAAAGCATAGAAGAGATGAGGCCAAGTTCGCACAACTCGTGAAGGGTGGGTAGTCTGACTCCGGATCTGTGCCCCTGTTTCAGATCACAAAGTATTCTTTGCAAGAGTAAATTTCCTTGGGCAGCCAGATAATTCCACCTAAAGAGAGAAACCAGTGAATGGCCTTACAACGCTGAAGACAAAAGCCTTCCATAGGCCCCGGAGTTGTCCGTGGTGCTGAAGTGCAGCCCTATGTCCCTCTGGCTCAACTCAGTGTGTCTTCCTTGAGTCTGGCCCCTTGTTTCTGCCTACTCTTAATAACACCTCGTGTTCCAACCTGATGTCAGGTCACCCCTCTCCCCATGAGTTGTCCCAGCTGAGCCCTGGACCAACAATCCTGTTCTGAGGCTACATCTCTATTGACATTTTCTCCTAACCAAATCCTCTCATCCCTGAATTTAAATGAAGAGAAAACACAGTCCCTGTCCCCAAGGAGGTACAGGAGAGATAAGACAATTAAGAGGCATACTAGGTAGGATCTGGACATACTAGGTAGGGCCCGGAAGTCTTAACACCATGTACAAGGTCCTACAAAACTACTCTAATGTCATCCATTGCCCCTCACATCGCCTGCGTGCCTGCAGCTCTCTGGACACAGGATGCATTGCTCCCTCCTAGTACCAGTCACGCTCCAACTTTCCTCGTCCCTCCATCCCTACTGTGAATGCTTGTCTGTCTCTTTCAAGGAAATGGCAGCAACAAGAAGCCAAGGACTTTGTCTGCCTTGTTTGCCAGTGTATCTCCGATGCCCAAGCATTGTCTGACACAAGGCCCTAGCTCAGTGAGCACCCAGTGAATGCAGGGAGAGTTGGGGTGGAGCGGGGAGACTGGTGATAGCAAATACAAGATGTCTGGCATAGTGGATGAAGCTTAGGGTGCAGGAATTGGTGAGGAGTCCCAAGGGTTGGGCTGCAGCCATCAGACTCTGCTGCTATAGGTCAGGGATGGTCCAGAGCTCAGGCGGTGAGACTGCTGGTGTAGCCAAGTGGCCTCAGCAGTGGGGAGGGTGAGGGACAGCCTGCTGAAGCTATTCGGACAGTGTCTGATGGGCTCTGATGGTGACCTACATTCATTAAGATGGCCGGGATGAGTTGAGGGAGAGGGCCAGGCGCCAGTCCCTCCCGAGTCTCTGAATTCCTGAACCAGAGTTTAGGTTTCCTGGAATTGTTCCCCCATCCACCATCCCTTTTGTGCTGTAAAAGCTAGTGATTTAGGACCTACAGTTAGAAAGAGAGATGAGTAAGAAGTCATCTGGGAGATCACCTCGTGTCTCAGCATGCCCACCTCTCTGGACCCTTACCTATCGCCGTGCTGCTGGAGATGGAGCAGCCATGATCCCGCACCTGGGTGCCTCCTGTGGGAGCCTCCACCCCAGGCCCTGGGCTGTCTCAGGCTATCTCCGCCCTGGAGGAGCTCCTGGGCTAGAGCAGTAGGGGAGTGGGGAGCAGGACAACAGCTAGACCAGCCATCACCACCCAGTGGTGAAGTGCTGAGAGCCGGGTAAGGCCAGAGGTTGTGAGGATCCCAAGGAGGGACCACTAGCCTTGCCTGTGGGTCAGGAAAGACTTCCTGGAGGAGGTGTATGGAGCAGAGGCCTCAAGGGTGACTTGGAATTAGATGAGTGACAGGCAGTGGAAGGGGATTTGGGGAGAAAGGCTGGGTGTGGGAGGGGCACTTCAAGGAGTCCCAGGGTCTGGGCCTGGGGACGCTGGCAGGAGGTGAGGCTCGAGAGGTGAGTGGGACTTTACCACACTCATCCCAGGGCTCCTGCTGTGCTCAGGGACGAAACAATCCTCTTTGCCTCAGTGACCTCACAAGGCCACAAGGGTCACAACCTCTTAATCTGGTGGAGTCCTAGGCCTGATGTGACCATTCTCCCCAGGCAGGCCTCCTGTGCCCCCCTCCTCCTCCTGGCGGGTCTAGGACATTAGGATGGAGTGAGGTCTGGGGAGGGAAACCTGCCAGCAGGCCACCTCTCTGCGGGCAATTTGTGGAAGAGGTTTCCAGAAAGGGCAGCTACAATGAACTCAAATGAACTGTAAAACTCTATTTGGTTTAGAGGAGTCAAGATGGCGGAGAAGTAGCAGGCTGAGACTACTTCAGGTAGCGGGAGATCAGCTAGCTAGCTTATCTAAAGATTGCAAACACCTACAAATCCAACGGGAGATCGAAGAGAAGAAGAACAGCGACTCTAGAAACAGAAAATCAACCACTTTCTGAAAGGTAGGACTGGCTGAGAAGTGAATCCAAAGTGACGGGAAGATAGACTGCGGGGGGAGGGGCCGGCTCCCGGCAAGCGGCAGAGCAACGGAGCACAAAATCGGGACTTTAAAAAGTCTGTTCCGCTGAGGGACATCGCTCCAGAGGCTTAACCGGGGTGAAGCCCATGCAGGGTCAGCGTGGCCTCAGGTCCCACAGGGTCAAAGAAGGATCGGGGGTGTCTGAGTGTCGCAGAGCTTGCAGGTATTAGAACGGGGAAGCCGGCTACAGAGACAGAGCCGAGGAGTAAGCTCTAAGCTCGGGGTTACCTTGAACCGGTCGCAGGCTCGGTCAGCTCGGAGCGCGGCCGGAGGCAGGGTGACGGGAGTCAATTGGCGCTGTTCTCTGAGGGCGCACTGAGGAGTGGGGCCCCGGGCTCTCGGCTCCTCCGGGCCGGAGACCGGGAGGCCGCCATCTTCATTCCCGCCCTCCAGAACTCTACGGAAAGTGCTCAGGGAACAAAAGCTCCTGAAAGCAAACCTGAGCGGATTACTCAGCCCGGTCCCTGGTAAGGACGGTGCAACTCTGCCTGGGGCAAAGACACTTGAGAATCACTACAACAGGCCCCTCCCCCAGAAGATCAACAAGAAACCCAGCCAGGACCAAGTTCACCTACCAAGGAGTGCAGTTTCAATACCAAGGAGAGCAGCGGAATTCCAGAGGAGGAGAAAGCAAAGCACGGAACTCATGGCTTTCTCCCCATGATTCTTTAGCCTTGCAGTTAATTTAATTTTTTTTTCTTTTTCAATTATTTTTCTTCTTCTGCTAAGTTTTTTTAACTTTTACCCTTTTCTTTTTTAACGTTTTTTAACTAGTTTATCTAATATACATATATATATATATTTTCCTTTTTATATTTTTTCTTTATTGGTTTTCTTTTTTTAATTGTTTCTTTCTTTCTTTTTTTTTTTTCTTTCTTCTTTCTGAACCTCTTTTTATCCCCTTTCTCCCCCCTCACGATTTGGGATCTCTTCTGATTTGGCTAAAGCATATTTTCCTGGGATTGTTGCCATCCTTTTAGTATTTTACTTGCTCCTTCATCTACTCTTATCTGGACAAAATGACAAGGTGGAAAAATTCACCACAAAAAAAAGAACAAGAGGCAGTACCAAAGGCTAGGGACCTAATCAATACAGACATTGGTAATATGTCAGATCTAGAGTTCAGAATGATGATTCTCAAGGTTCTAGCCGGGCTTGAAAAAGGCATGGAAGATATTAGAGAAACCCTCTCGGGAGATATAAAAGCCCTTTCTGGAGAAATAAAAGAACTAAAATCTAACCAAGTAGAAATCAAAAAAGCTATTAATGAGGTGCAATAAAAAATGGAGGCTCTCACTGCTAGGATAAATGAGGCAGAAGAAAGAATTAGCGATATAGAAGACCAAATGACAGAGTATAAAGAAGCTGAGCAAAAGAGGGACAAACAGCTACTGCACCACGAGGGGAGAATTCGAGAGATAAGTGACACCATAAGACGAAACAACATTAGAATAATTGGGATTCCAGAAGAAGAGGAAACAGAGAGGGGAGCAGAAGGTATATTGGAGAGAATTATTGGAGAGAATTTCCCCAATATGGCAAAGGGAACAAGCATCAAAATCCAGGAGGTTCAGAGAACCCCCCTCAAAATCAATAAAATAGGTCCACACCCCGTCACCTAATAGTCAAATTTACAAGTCTTAGTGACAAAGAGAAGATCCTGAAAGCAGCCCGGGAAAAGAAGTCTGTAACGTACAATGGTAAAAATATTAGATTGGCAGCAGACTTATCCACAGAGACCTGGCAGGCCAGAAAGAGCTGGCATGATATATTCAGAGTACTAAATGAGAAAAACATGCAGCCAAGAATACTATATCCAGCTAGGCTATCATTGAAAATAGAAGGAGAGATTAAAAGCTTCCAGGACAAACAAAAACTGAAAGAATTTGCAAATACCAAACCAGCTCTACAGGAAATATTGAAAGGGGTCCTCTAAGCAAAGAGAGACCCTAAAAGTAGTAGATCAGAAAGAAAGAGAGACAATATACAATAACAGTCACCTTACAGGCAATACAATGGCACTAAATTCATATCTCTCAATACTTACCCTGAATGTTAATGGGCTAAATGCCCCAATCAAAAGACACAGGGTATCAGAATGGATAAAAAAACAAAACCCATCTATATGTTGCCTACAAGAAACTCATCTTAAACCTGAAGACACCTCCAGATTTAAAGTGAGGGGGTGGAAAAGAATTTACCATGCTAATGGACATCAGAAAAAAGCAGGAGTGGCAATCCTTATATCAGATCAATTAGATTTTAAGCCAAAGACTATAATAAGAGATGAGGAAGGACACTATATCATACTCAAAGGAACTGTCCAACAAGAAGATCTAACAATTTTAAATATCTATGCCCCTAATGTGGGAGCAGCCAACTATATAAACCAATTAATAACAAAATCAAAGAAACACATCGACAATAATACAATAATAGTAGGGGACTTTAACACTCCCCTCACTGAAATGGACAGATCATCCAAGCAAAAGATCAACAAGGAAATCAAGGCCTTAAATGACACACTGGACCAGATGGACATCACAGATATATTCAGAACATTTCATCCCAAAGCAACAGAATACACATTCTTCTCTAGTGCACATGGAACATTCTCCAGAATAGATCACATTCTCGGTCCTAAATCAGGTCTCAACCGTTATCAAAAGATTGGAATCATTCCCTGCATATTTTCAGACCACAATGCTCTGAAGCTAGAACTCAATCACAAGAGGAAATTTGGAAAGAACCCAAATACATGGAGACTAAACAGCATCCTTCTAAAGAATGAATGGGTCAACCAGGAAATTAAAGAAGAGTTGAAAAAATTCATGGAAACAAATGATAATGAAAACACAATGGTTCAAAATCTGTGGGACACAACAAAGGCAGTCCTGAGAGGAAAATATATAGCGGTACAAGCCTTTCTCAAGAAACAAGAAAGGTCTCAGGTACACAACCTAACCCTACACCTAAAGGAGCTGGAGAAAGAACAAGAAAGAAACCCTAAACCCAGCAGGAGAAGAGAAATCATAAAGATCAGAGCAGAAATCAATGAAATAGAAACCAAAAAAACAATAGAACAAATCAACGAAACTAGGAGCTGGTTCTTTGAAAGAATTAATAAGATCGATAAACCCCTGGCCAGACTTATCAAAAAGAAAAGAGAAAGGACCCAAATAAATAAAATCATGAATGAAAGAGGAGAGATCACAACTAACACCAAAGAAATACAGACAATTATAAGAACATACTATGAGCAACTCTACGCCAACAAATTTGACAATCTGGAAGAAATGGATGCATTCCTAGAGACATATAAACTACCACAACTGAACCAGGAAGAAATAGAAAGCCTGAACAGACCCATAACCAGTAAGGAGATTGAAACAGTCATCAAAAATCTCCAAACAAACAAAAGCCCAGGGCCAGATGGCTTCCCGGGGGAATTCTACCAAACATTTAAAGAAGAACTAATTCCTATTCTCCTGAAACTGTTCCAAAAAATAGAAATGGAAGGAAAACTTCCAAACTCATTTTATGAGGCCAGCATCACCTTGATCCCAAAACCAGACAAGGATCCCATCAAAAAAGAGAACTACAGGCCAATATCCTTGATGAACACAGATGCAAAAATTCTCGCCAAAATACTAGCCAATAGGATTCAACAGTACATTAAAAGGATTATTCACCACGACCAAGTGGGATTTATTCCAGGGCTGCAAGGTTGGTTCAACATCCGCAAATCAATCAATGTGATACAACACATTAATAAAAGAAAGAACAAGAACCATATGATACTCTCCATAGATGCTGAAAAAGCATTTGACAAAGTACAGCATCCCTTCCTGATCAAAACTCTTCAAAGTGTAGGGATAGAGGGCACATACCTCAATATTATCAAAGCCATCTATGAAAAACCCACCGCAAATATCATTCTCAATGGAGAAAAACTGAAAGCTTTTCCGCTAAGGTCAGGAACACGGCAGGGATGTCCGTTATCACCACTGCTATTCAACATAGTACTAGAAGTCCTAGCCTCAGCAATCAGACAACAAAAGGAAATTAAAGGCATCCAAATTGGCAAAGAAGAAGTCAAACTATCACTCTTCGCAGATGATATGATACTATATATGGAAAACCCAAAAGACTCCACTCCAAAACTGCTAGAACTTGTACAGGAATTCAGTAAAGTGTCAGGATATAAAATCAATGCACAGAAATCAGTTGCATTTCTCTACACCAACAACAAGACAGAAGAAAGAGAAATTAAGGAGTCAATCCCATTTACAATTGCACCCAAAACTAGAAGATACCTAGGAATAAATCTAACCAAAGAGACTAAGAATCTATACACAGAAAACTATAAAGTACTCATGAAAGAAATTGAGGAAGACACAAAGAAATGGAAAAATGTTCCATGCTCCTGGATTGGAAGAATAAATATTGTGAAAATGTCTATGCTACCTAAAGCAATCTACACATTTAATGCAATTCCTATCAAAGTACCATCCATTTTTTTCAAAGAAATGGAACAAATAATCCTAAAATTTATATGGAACCAGAAAAGACCTCAAATAGCCAAAGGAATATCGAAAAAGAAAGCCAAAGTTGGTGGCATCACAATTCCGGACTTCAAGCTCTATTACAAAGCTGTCATCATCAAGACAGTATGGTACTGGCACAAAAACAGACACATAGATCAATGGAACAGAATAGAGAGCCCAGAAATAGACCCTCAACTCTATGGTCAACTAATCTTCGACAAAGCAGGAAAGAATGTCCAATGGAAAAAAGACAGCCTCTTCAATAAATGGTGTTGGGAAAATTGGACAGCCACATGCAGAAAAATGAAATTGGATCATTTCCTTACACCACACACGAAAATAGACTCAAAATGGATGAAGGACCTCAATGTGAGAAAGGAATCCATCAAAATCCTTGAGGAGAACACAGGCAGCAACCTCTTCGACCTCAGCCGCAGCAACATCTTCCTAGGAACATCGCCAAAGGCAAGGGAAGCAAGGGCAAAAATGAACTATTGGGATTTTATCAAGATCAAAAGGTTTTGCACAGCAAAGGAAACAGTTAACAAAACCAAAAGACAACTGACAGAATGGGAGAAGATATTTGCAAATGACATATCAGATAAAGGGCTAGTGTCCAAAATCTATAAAGAACTTAGCAAACTCAACACCCAAAGAACAAATAATCCAATCAAGAAATGGGCAGAAGACATGAACAGACATTTCTGCAAAGAAGACATCCAGATGGCCAACAGACACATGAAAAAGTGCTCCATATCACTCGGCATCAGGGAAATACAAATCAAAACCACAATGAGATACCACCTCACACCAGTCAGAATGGCTAAAATTAACAAGTCAGGAAATGACAGATGCTGGCGAGGATGCGGAGAAAGGGGAACCCTCCTACACTGTTGGTGGGAATGCAAGCTGGTGCAACCACTCTGGAAAACAGCATGGAGGTTCCTCAAAATGTTGAAAATAGAACTACCCTATGACCCAGCAATTGCACTGCTGGGTATTTACCCTAAAGATACAAACGTAGTGATCCGAAGGGGCACGTGCACCCGAATGTTTATAGCAGCAATGTCTACAATAGCCAAACTATGGAAAGAACCTAGATGTCCATCAACAGACGAATGGATAAAGAAGATGTGGTATATATACACAATGGAATACTATGCAACCATCAAAAGAAATGAAATCTTGCCATTTGCGACGACGTGGATGGAACTGGAGGGTATCATGCTTAGCGAAATAAGCCAATCGGAGAAAGACAACTATCATATGATCTCCCTGATATGAGGGAGAGCAGATGCAACATGGGGGGTTAAGGGGGTAGGAGAAGAGTAAATGAAACAAGATGGGATTGGGAGGGAGACAAACCATAAGTGACTCTTAATCTCACAAAACAAACTGAGGGTTAATGGGGGGAGGGGAGTTGGGGGGGTGGGATTATGGACATTAGGGAGGGTGTGTGCTATGGTGAGTGCTGTGAAGTGTGTAAACCTGGCGATTCACAGACCTGTACCCCTGGGGATAAAAATATATTATATGTTTATAAAAAATAAAATAAAAATTTAAAAAAAAGTCAAAAGATTAAAGGAAAAAAAAACTCTATTTGGTTTAAAGGACTTGTGGATGAGGATATTGGTGGTAGGCTGTACTGAGGGTTAGGAACAGGAGGGGCCCTGAGGTCATCAGGCCTGCCACTAGATTTCCTTACACAGTTGACCCTAGCCAAGTGTCTTCCACATACCTGGCCCTACACAGGGCCTGGGGATCAGAGGCAGGTGTGACCCAGTGTGGCCATGGGGAGCTCACAGCCCAGGCCCAATGTAGGATATGGAGAAACAGTCAGGCAGATGCTTAGGGGACACCCAGGAGTATACAAGAGGGGCTCTTAACCTGGGAGTAGTGGATGAAACAGGGAGAGTTGACATCACACAAATGATCTGGGTTTAAATCCCAGCTCCATCACTTCCCAGCCCAGTGACTTCGGCCACGAGCTTCACGTCTATGAACCTCCATTTCCTCTTCTGTGAAATGGGGATAATCATTCACTCCAGAGTTGTTGGAGTATTAAATGAGATAGTCATACAGGGCCCATAGCCTGGAGCATGGTGACTGCTCCATGCAAGCCAGCTGGTAGGACTGATTGCTGAGCGAAGCTGTGGAGAAAGCTGGTGGCGAGGTTGTAGGGGTGGGGGAGTCTGGAAAGCTGCTGGGGAGGGAGGACAGCACATGGAGAGACCTGCATGCATCTGGGGTTGGGGGTGAGCGTGTGAGCCAGGGGTTGGGAGAGATGGGGCCGGGGAGGTCCAGGAGGCAGGCCCACGGGGGCCCTGTAGTCTGGATGAATTGTGGGGATTTTCATCTTCAGAGCAGGGGAGCCATGGAAGGTGTTTGAGAGGGGGTCTGGCATGTTCATGTGAGCTGTGGACTAGGTGCTGGGTGGGGAGGCAGGACAGTAGGTGGCTGTGCCCTGTCTGAGGAGAGAGGGTGATGTTCTGGTCTCAGTGGGGACCATGGGGACAGGGGACAGAGGTTGGGGAGAAACAGCAAGGAGGCAGGGCTGGGAGACCCCTGGGTGGGGTTTGCAAGGAGGCCTGCCTGAGGCAACAGAAGGGAAGGAGGTGCTGAGCTCTGGCCAGGACCCTGGGAAGTGGTGGTGTCTGCGGCCAGGGAAACTTGGCCGCAGGCCCCTGTGGGAGGCGGTGCCCAGCTTGGACCACGGGAGGATGGGGCAGCCAGGACTTCAGCAGCCCTGCGTCCCAGCATGTGGGGCCCGGCTGCTCTCAGAACTGCCCAGACCCTGTTCTTGCGGCCAGAACCTCCCTGAGCCCTGCAGCTGGTGTGTCCCAGCCTGGCCCCACAGGCCACCTCTGTGGGTGCTCAGGCCCACTGTGGGTGTGACCATCGGCACCTCAGCCCCCAGCTGCCAGGGAAGGTTACCTTGAGCGAGTTCCGCTGTTCCTCTTTCCTCCTCTTCTCCCAGAGGGAGCATCACTGTTGGGAATGTGGGGGAAGTCCCCAGCTCAGCTCCTGGCAGAGAGAAGGGGCACGGGGAGGGGGGCCCTGGCACGATCAGGACTCATACCTGGGGCCACTGAAGCCCAAGCCTGAAGAGAGCTGGGGACAGGGGCAGACAGAGACACTGGACGGACTCGGTGACAGAGCAGGTGAAAAGGAGAGAAGCAGTGAGAGGGGAGGCCAGAGAGAGGCTGGGAAGGGCTTGTTGAGGGGCAAGGGGTCACTGGGCCTCCAACAGCCCCTTCTCTGGGGTTCATAGTCTCAGAGGAAAGAAATCACTCTCCACCCAATTAATCTGATTAGACGTCTCCAAGTCGTAGAGATGTATGCAGCAGGGTGGGTGATTAGAGAGAATTACCTCCCTGCAAAGAGTGTAAATGTAATTTTCCTTCCTTAATCTAAAAACCAAATAAAGGAGAGTGGGCTTTCTGCCATCTCCCCCCACCGCCTGGCCCCCGCCTGCCACCAGTTAAGGACTCTAGAGTTCCCTGAGAAGGGGCACCAGCTCAGACAGAGGGCCAGGCTCTGCCCGCAGGGTGACGGTCAGGGACGACTCGCGATAGCGGTGTGCTCACCTGAAGCGCATGCGCACAGACCCGCGCATGCAGGCGCGCGCACACACCATCTCACGTGGACGCTGCATGCGACACACAGGAGCCCCGGCTTAGTCCTGGCTCTGCCACTAACTGGCTGCGTGGCCTTTGGCACCTTCTCTGGGCCTGTGTCCCGCCTACAGCGGCGAGAACTGTAATGATCTGGGGGCTCCTCCCAGCTGTGGGAGCTTGGGGTTCGTTTTCCTCTCCGTCTCAGCCTCTCTCTTTTTCCAAAGCCAGGCTGACTGAGAACACGAGGTTTGCAGCTTAGCAGAGTCCAGAAGGTGACGCCCCGTACCACGTGAGCCCCCCGACCCCCACCAGCGTCCTGGCGGCACCGCGCGTCCAGAGCCCGGGCGCAGGAGGACTTCGCTGTCCCCACGCGCAGCCACCGCGCACCCATGTCTCACTGGGGACGCGGGGCTCCCAGCGATAAAGGATCTGTCACTCGGAGCCCGGCCTCACCCACGCGTGGCCGAGAACCACCAGCACCATGTGTCCCTGAGTGCTTCTCTGAGAATTGGGCTGGGAGGGAAGGCAGGAGCAAAGAGCAGCTGGAGCCAGAGGCCAGCGGGGATGAATTTACACCCCACGGCTCCTCAGGGTGAGCTGGGCCCTGGGGACAGTCTGGAGGAAAGCAGGGGTTGGAGAGTGTCCTGGAGGCCCAGGTGGGAACACAGCCTGGAGGCCAGGCTGGGAGTCAGCAGAGGTGGTGAGCATGTCACTGAGGGTAACAGGGTCCCTCCCATCCCTGAGGGGGTGACCTAAGGGCCCCACATGCCACTAGGGGCCATGCCTGGCTGCTGCCTGTCCTGTCCCTGCTCTGCATAGCTGTGGCCACCCCAACCCCCTCGTATGACCAGACAGCTCAGGAAAAATCCTGCCCCAGCAGGGGTGGGAGGTATTAGAGAATTCCAGGGACAGGTAATGGGGTTGGGGGTGGAGTCTGGCCTGGGTTCCAGTCCCAGCCTCGGACTCACTGTGGGACCTGAGCCGCCTCTCCTGTCTCTGGGCCTCGGGTCCTCATTCTCCCAATAGGGTGAGGAGCCGGCCCAGACCCCACATGGGCTAACTGGTCCTGGGGGCATCTGCAGGTGCTCGGTGGGTGTTTATTCTCATCCCCTCCGTGGCCCTCACAGTGCCTGGCTCCAAGCTAGCGCCCCGGAAATATCGATTAACCTGGAGAGATAATGAGATGAGGTGATGTTTGGGTCTGGGCATCACAGCACAAAATCTAAAACTGTGTTGGACAATGAAACAACCAGAGGACCAGCTGAGTGGTCTTGAGGGGTTTGGCTATGAGACATCAGGTAAGACTTCCTGGAGGAGGCAGGCCTTTGGGCTGTGTAGGATTTGGCTAGAGGAGGGGAAGGCATATGAGGAAAGGAGACTGCTTATGAGAAAGCAGGGAGGGAGGAGGAGAGGGATCAAGGTGAGATCTCTTTCTCTTGTGTTGTGAGGCCAGCCCTGGGCAGCATGTGTGTGTTTGTGTGTGTGTGTGTGTGTGTGTGTGTGGTCGAGGGAGTCCCAGCATACTGCTGGGATCCCAGGGGATGTTAGGTAACAGGGGTTCCCTCCCCTCTGTCAGCCCATGCAGGTCACCTGCTCTTCTCTGTCCCCAGGGCTGGCCTCCCTAACTGTCACATGGGCCCCTTCAGTGCAGGGACCTGGGGGACACGGATATGTCAGTCCTTTTGGGGAAGACCACCAGGCTCTACTTGTTGTGAAACACAGACCCTAGAGCCTTGGAGCTGGGAGGCCCATCCAGCCCCTCCATCCTGTAGGAACCCAGCACAGAGAGGTTCAGGGAGTGGCCCAAAGTCACCCAGCCCTCAGGGTGGGTCCCTCAGTGCTCTGCTCTCTGCCCAGCTTGGGGGAGTGTCCTCTGTCTACAAACACCTGAGCTGCGTGATTCAAATGTCAAGGATTCCTCTTTTCCCTGCCCTTACACCTACCCACTCACTTGAAAGGAGACCCTGGGGCTCCTGAGAATCTAGGCCAGTGATCTGTGGTCCCCTTGGCGAAAGCCTGGGCCTGTGCTGGAAGGAGAGGGTTAAGCCCCAAGCAGCCCTTCCTGGTTGATGTTTAACTTGCAGTTTCTAAAGGCCATCAGGAGCCCCACGGAGCAAATGTTTTCTGTCTTAATGACACTGCAGCAGATTAAGGAGAGGCCCATCTCCCAGAGACCATTAAAGAGATGCCATCCATTACCCAGAATGGTCTGGCCTGGCAGCTGGAATAACTTCCCCAGAGATCTGGGTGGAGGAGGGGTCCTCTCTTCCCCATTGGCATCAGATTCTACCTGGTTCCATGGGTCCAGGACCTGGGGATGGTTAGGCTAGGAGGACACTGAGACAGGCTGAGGCTCAGTTCAACATGAAAAAAATCTTCCTGTCCTAGTGGGCCACCAGTAACCACCATTGGCCTCAATGGGCTGTATTATGTTAAAGGTTGGCTTGAGCAGGGAAGCTGTCTCCTTTCATCTTCAGCTGGGGAGCCTTTGGGAACCCACTACAGATAATCTCACATGTAGAGTTAGCCAAGTCTTCTCTTCCTCTATACTTGGGGTAGGAGATCAGCATCCATGTCCTGCCTCTGGAACTTTGGAAAAGTGGCTTTCCTAACAATAACTACAACTCCCCTTGCTTGAGCACCTACTATGTGCTCAGCCTGTGCAAAAGCTTCCATCCGAACTCTCATTTAATCTTCAGCAGGCAGGTGTTTCTGTGTCCATTCTGTATGCAAGAGGATTGGTTCAGAGATGTAGGGGAAGACACAGGCCAAGATCAACCAGCGGCAGAATGGAGTCAAGCCCAGGCGTGTCATCCCCAAAACTCATGCTTCCTTCTATGGTATCATACATGACCTATGAGCTTCGGTTTCTTCAGCTGTAAGATGGGAGCACTGTATGTGCCTTGTATACCTTAGACGGTTGGCTAGTGTGGATGAGAAATGCACCGTGTACATGGGAGGGCTATTGGACACACACACACACACACACACGCTCACAGGCTCACATGCAGAAGTTCCACAAGCCAGGATCTTGTTACTAGTTGATTACAATCTAGGAAGGAGGTTTCAAACTCAGAGGGCTTACCAAGTCACAGATACTTAACCAATTACCTACTATCCTTGGGTAAATGTAACATCTCAAGTGTGAAACTGACCTGAGAGTGAATTTTGGGGTATATAAATCCCACAGTATGTATCATAAGCCTTAAAAATGCTTACATTTTTTACCCAAATACTCTACCATCAGAAAGCACAATGAAAACTTACTATCCAGTTTTACAAATAAGCATGTTGACTACGGCATTGACAATGAGGGCCAACAATTGGGAACAACCCAAAGGTCCAATAGAGGAATAGATAGGTGAACTACCAGGGAATCCATGGGATGGAATATTATGTAGCCAGTAACAATCATGGCTGTGAAGCATGTTTGGTGCCATTAGAATGAAGTCTGCACCTCCTGTTCCTATGGAGGTACCCTGAATGTAAAATGACAGGTGATTTCCACTTCTTCTCTTTATTTTTATGCACCAAATAAGGCAGGTTATAAAAAGCAATCCATAAAATGCACCTCGAAGCCCCACCTCCCCAGCTGTAGAACAGGGACTGTGGAGCGTATTTTAAGTTTGCTCCACATTCCAGGGCCTCCTCACACTCCTGTGAGTTCTAACCCCAGGGCATTCCTAGAGACCCTTCCCTTCTTTCCAAATATCATTGCTTCTACCCCACCCCTGCCATCTGCCCCATCTGAGACTTGAATTTTATGTTTGTTAGATCTCTTGATATTGTCCCATTGATCATGGAGGCTCTGTCTTTATTTTGCATTTATTTTTTTTCTCTCTTGCTTCCATTTGGGTAGTTTTTATTGTAGCTCATCAAGTGCACTCATCTTTATTTCTATAACATCTAATCTTATATTACTAAGTAAAATTTCCATATCAAATAATGTAATTTTGAACTGTAGAGATTCTTCGATTTCTTGCATCAGTGTTTGTGTGTTTTCTGCATATAGATCCTGGGCATATTTTGTTGAATTTATACCTAAGTATTTCTGCTCTTGATGTTATGGGTGTTATTGTATTTGGTGGTATTATTTTTCTAATTTTAAATTCCAGTTGTTCATTCCTGATGTATAGGAAAGCAATTCACTTTTATATAGTGATCTTGTATCCTGAAACTCTGCTGTACTCACTTCCTAGTTTGAAGAGATTCTTTTTTTTAAAATTTGAGATTATGTGAGATATTCCAGATAGACAGTCATGTTGTTTGCAAATAAAGAGAGTTTTGTTATTTATTATTTTTATTTTATTTATTTTTAGTTTTATTATTTATTATATCTTTTCCAATCTGTATGCCTTTTATTACTATATTATTATTATTATTATTATTATTTTGTCTTATTGCACTAGCTAGGACTTCTAGTGGTCCTAAAAAAAATCTTTGTCTTGTTTCCGGTCTCAGGGGGAAAATGTCTGTGAGGGTGTTTCTAGAAGAGATTTGAATGAGTCGATGAAGTAAAGAAGGTACACCCTCTCCAGTGTGGGTGGTCATCATCTAACCCATTGAGAGCCAAAACAGAACAAAAATGTGGAGGAAGAGTGAATTTACTCTTTCTCTTATTGAGCGGGGATGTATGTGCCTTTGGACATCAGAGCTGCTGGTTCTTGAGCCTGGGACTCCCAAACAGGGAACAGCATCCCCCTAGTTCTCAGCCCTTTGGACTTGGAGTGGATTTTACCACTGGCATTCCAGCTTACAGATGGCATATCCCAACCTCCATAATAGTGCTAACCAATTTCCATAATACATCTCCTCTTATATGTTTCCATGTATCTTATTTTATTTTATTTTATTTTATTTTATTTCTAAAAAGAGAGAAAGTGTTCACAGGGTTTGGGGGAGGGGCTTGAGAGGTAGGGGCAGAGGGAGAGGGAGAGAGAGAATCTTAAGCAGGTTCCATGCCCAGCATAGAGCTCCATGAAGAGCTCAATCTCATTATCCTGAGATCATGACCTGAGCTGAAATCAATAACCTACTGAGCCACCCAGGTGTCCCTCTGTATATCTTATTGATTCTGCTTCTCTGAAGAGCCCTAATATCCAATGGAGAGCATGAACATGGCTTCTCAGGCCCGTGCCTACCCCTGCTTCATCATAGATGTAACATTCGTACCTGCACTTACTTTAAAAATATAGTGATAAGGGCTCCTGGGTGGCTCAGTTGGTTAAGAGTCTGCCTTTGGCTCAGGTCATGATCCCAGTCAAGTTCCGAGATGGGCTACCTGCTCATCGGAGAGTCTGCTTCTCCCTCTCCCTCTGCCCCTCTCCCCTGTTCGTGTGCTTTCTCTCGTGCTCTCTTTCTCTCAAATAAATAAATAAAATCTTAAAAATTAAAAAATAAAAATCGTGATAAATATATATAACATGAAATTTACAATTTGAACCATTTTTCAGTGCGCAGCTCGTTGACGTGAAACACTCACGTTGTTGCACAGCCACTTCCACTGTCCCCCTCCAGAAGGTTCTCCTCCTCTCCAGCTGAAACTCCAAATGCGTTAAACATGAACTCCTCATTCTGAGCATCCCTCAGCCCCTGGGAACCTCTGTTCCTCTTTCTGTCATTATGAATCAGACCATTCTGAGTACCTCATGGAAGTGGAATGAATTAGTATTTGCCCTTCTGTGACTGGCTTGCTTCACGGAGCATCATGTCTTCAAGATCCGTCCATATTGTAGCCTGGATCCGAGTCTCCTTCCTTTCTAAGACTGAGTAATGTTCCATCGTGTGGCTGTATCATATTCTGTTTATCCATCCATCTATGGATGGACACTCGGGTTGCTCCCCCTTTGGGTCCCTGTGAATAATCTTGTTGTGAACATGGGTGCGCAGATATCTGGTGTCCCTATTTTTAATTCTTTGGGGTACATACTCAGAACCAGAATTCATGGATCATATAGTAATTCTCTTCTTAATTTTTTCGAAAAATCACCAAGTTGTTTTCCCTTGTGGCTGCCCCACTTTCCCTTCCTACCAGGAATGCACAAGAGTTCCAATTTCTCCACATCCTCGCCAACATTTGTTGTGTTTATTTTCCATTTTAAAAAATATATATATAATAACCACATTAATGGGTGTGAAAAGGTACCTGGTACTCACTGAGGGTCACCAAATGCCCACCCATCCCAGGTTCACTGGGATTCTGTGCGTGGGCAGCATGGTGGACATTACACGCAAATGGGCTGGGAAGGGTCACAAATGTTTCCCCTGTTGCCACGGGCTTCACTTACACAAGTTTGAAGATAAAATGATTATTTCCAAACCGTGACAACAGAGCAGTAAAGCAAGGCACGAGTAGGCATTTCACAGAAGAAACCCAAAGGGCAATCATCCTTTGAGAATATGTTTAGTTTTATTACCAAGCAGGGAAATAGAAATTAGGAACACAGAGAGTCACAATTTTACACTGAATTCTGGCAAAATTTAGGAGACTGACAAGTTTGGGTCTGGACATGGAACGATGGGCAGTGGACGTTATCACAGCCACCTTATAAAACAATTGGGTGCTGTCCTATAAAGTTGGGCAAACACACTGCCTCCTGACTCAGCAATTCCACTTCTAGAATGTACTGTCTGAGAACCTACCAGGCAGATGCGTCAGGAGGCGTATGCAAGAATGTCTGTAGTAACCAACAAGCAGACATCCGAACAAAACAAATCTGGGAACAACACCTCTCCCCAGAGAGGAGGAGGGACACACGAAGTGTCATATATCCTAGGGTGACAGGCCATGCCTCAGCAAGGTGATGAGCCATGGGGACACACATCTCCACAAGTGTATCTAGTATCAATGTTGAGTGAAAAATCAAGGCACAGAGAAACTACACACAGTGAAGTCATTTTTACAAAGATCCTGTGCAGGCATCCCTGGATAGCTCCCTGTGTCCTGGCACAGACACAGGCAGTCAAACCACAAAGAGAAGAGGGACAGGATAAACACAGGACGCAGATAGTGGTCCCTCTGGGAACCAGCGGTGGGGTGAGTGTCCAGGGAGGGGCAGTGTGGGCCTTCAGCTGCCGTGGAAACCTTCTATTTCCACGAGTTCCGTATCGTGGCAGCTTATTTTATTACTACACTTCATCATTTATACACCTGTTATATAGAGCTTTTACACAAATAAAACATTTCATCATGGAAAGGAGAGAGTTAGCAAGGGAATACAGGACAAGCTCCTAGCATAGGCCTGGCGCGCACCCAAGATGGCGGCTAGGAAGGCTGAGCTCGTTCTGGAGTCTGGCATGACACCAAGTGGTTCACACGCTCCTGCCATGTAAGACATTTTGTTATCACAGAAGTGTTCTATTTACTTGTTTTATAGGTAAGGATGTGGACACCCAGAGAGGGTGAGGGACTTGCCCTGGGTCACACAGCCAAGGCGGTCTGGGAAGCAAGCCCGGGGATAGACTCTAGAGTGCTCCCTCTCAGTCATCGTCTTCCTGCCACTCACCCAGCAGGTGCTCAGTAAATGGTGGGGCCGCTCCGATGCCTGCTCACCCAGCAGCACTCCCCCACTCCCTGCCCCACCTGCAGGCTCTGGGATCACCCTTACTGGGGCCCAGGCCAAAGCTGAGGACCCCTTGGGGGCAGCTGAGGAGAAGCCTCTGTGTCTGTGACCTTGACCATTGACATAAGAGAGAAGGTGGAGGGGGAAGGAGGGAAGGAGGGGGAGGTGAGGAGGGGGTAAGGGAATTAGGAGGATAAGAGAAGGAGGAGGTGAAGGGGGAGAGACTGTAAAGGGACCATGACAAGGAGAGAGATGGGGAAGGGGGCAGAGAGAGGGAGGGACAGGCAGACACCAGCAAACCACAGGGAGGACAGACAGAGGGCCATGGACAGAGGACAGCAGTCAAGTTGTGCCTAGAAGGCAGTCTCCAATGGTGTGCCCCAGGGCTCTGCTCCCTGCCCAGGTCCTTTGTTCACTTGGGAGAAGAACTACAAACACCAAGCACCCAGCTCCACAGAAGACAGAAGCCAAGGGACACGGGGTACGGCTGGCTGCCAGGGGATCTCAGGGTGAGAGTCAGCAGATGGAGGGCAATCTGGACACTTGGAAAAGTTCTGCATTTAGGGACATTCACTGCACAAGTAGAGAGGGTGGGACAATTGTCTCGTCTGGGATTCCTGGAAAAGCGCAGCTGGAAGCTTGCTCTGAGCCATGGGGGGTGTGGTTGCTGGGAAAGCTGGTGTGACCCTGGATGGTATGGATGCAAGTAGAGGGTCTAGGAGGAGGAGGGGAGGGACCCTGCTCCTCTGGGCTGTCCTGGGGCCACCTGAGCCCGCTGTGCAAGGAGGGAGGACAGGCACAGGCACAGGGAATGTTCTGAAAGTCTTGCAGAATCAGAGAAGACAGAGGCAGAACATAGAGTATCACCAGGAGACCAGGAAGTCCAACGGGGCCCAGGTGGTAACCCCAGCTCTGGCACTTCCTGTGACGTCTGACCAGTCCCTTCACCTCTCTGAGCCTCGGTCTCCTCATCAATAATGCGGGAGGGATCACAGCACGTGGTTGTCAGTGTGGCCGTGAGGATTCTGTGTGAAGAACCGAGCACCAGCACTGTGGTTGCTGGCATGGATGGCAGCCTCCCTTTCCCCCTCCCCCACTTTGTCAATCCCATCTCCTGCCCCACTTCACCTCCCCAACTAGAGGCAATTCCCAGACCCCAAGCTGGGTAGAAGGACAGGGACTTGCTACTTGATGAGGCCCATCACATCCCAGGCCAGGAAGGGCTGGGACTTCGGAGCCAGACCTGGGTTTGAACCAGACCGTGTCACTTATCAGGTGAGTGACATGGTCAAGTCCATGAATTAGTTTCCTCATCTGTGAAAAGAAGCCTAGGCCTGTTTCTAGATCCAAGAAGCAAATGTTCTCTGATGAATCCTGAGTGCCAGAACAGTGCCTGGCATACAGTAGGTCCTCAATAATTAATGTTCTAATGGATGGTGGCACATAGTAATCACTCAACAAATGATGGCGTTAAATATTTGCATCAAGAAGGTGTGCAGCAAGGGCAGGGATGAATCAAGCCTAGCGCTCTGGACAGGCCACCCAACCTGGAAGCTGCTGTGTAGAGCCTGGGGGTGGTGGTGGTGGTGGTGGTGGTGAGGTGGGGTGTGGGTGGGGAGGGGGAAGGGGAAGGCAGGATGGGTTCTGCCTCTGTTCCCTGGGTGATCTGGGCCAGGCCCATGCCTCCCTTTGCCTTTTGCAGTCTCTGGCTTCCCACTCCAGGCTGCATCCACAGGGCCGACACCTGAGGGGAACTGAGCCTCAGGGAAGGGGTGGGCAGCCCGCAGAATCCCCTCTCCCCCGCACCCAGCCCGCAGGAAGTGGCCCCACTCAGCTCCAGCCACTGCACCTCTGGGCCCACCTGGCCGCTCTGGTCACCTCAAGGGTGGGACAGGTCACCGTCCTCACTTACCTCTTGCAAGGATGACAGTGATAGTCCCATAAGGATGAGGGTGGAAAGCTGCCCCCCTGCGTTGCCACCCAGAGGCCCAGGATCAGTGCCCCCTCCCCTGGGGGCCGGGATACCTCTCAGTCTCCAGGGTCTGGGGCTGCCCTTGCAGGCAATGGAGTGTACGAAGTGGGGGAAAAGTCAGAGGCAATGGGAACCACCTGCTTTGCTGTTAGGACCCGAGTCCCCACCTTCTGAGCTGTTCTCTCCATGCACACAGACCTGACCCTGGTCCTCAGCACATGTCCTGTCTTCCAATCAGGCCTATCTCCTCACCATCCCCTATGATGCCACGTAAATCCTCACCTCTGAGCCTTCATTTACACCGTTACCCTGCTGGAAATTTCTTCCCTCTCCACCCTGCCTTTCCCAATCCTCCCCATTTCCAGTGGGAGGTGGGGAGAGGGCGGGGATGGCGAGGACACCTGGGCCTCTTGGGAGAATGAATATTGCCCCCGTGTGGCATCTCAAGGATGGGAGACTGGCCCATCCAGCACATTCATGGCCTAGGGCAGGGATAGCTCTCCCTGCCCCTGCCCTGACTCAATTTTCTTGTCTCCACCCTTCTCTCCCACTGTGGGAAAGGCAGAGCAAGAGTCTTGGAACCCAGAGCCAGCATCTGGCTGCCACGACCCCATGGCCCAAGCACCATGGACCCCTTCACGGGCCTGTTTCTGTGTCCACCCTCAGGGAGGCCCTGGACAGCCCTGCGGCCCAGCTGGGAAAAGGACCCCCTGATGAGGTGGGCCTGTGGGACCTTCTGGACCCCAGGCCACCCTCTTCTCTTCCCACAGCCCTAGGTCCTCCAAGTCTGCCTCCTTAGAGCCAGCATGTCACGGCCCTAGCTTGAAGGACTAAAGGGACCCAAGGCAGGAAGCCTCAGGGGGCCTACCTTTTCCAGTGACACCATTCCACAGGGTCTTCTGCAGGCACAGACCTCTCCTGAGGTCCCCCCAGCCCTCGCAGGACTGGAGCCCCAGGCAGGGATCCAGGCAAGGTCTCTCTCTTGGGTCCTCCCAGACTTGTTCCCTCCTCCCAGTTAACGAGCTGGAAGCTCCAAAGGAGGCAGCTTCATCATTATATGGAGCAGAACAGCCTCAGAGGGAGAGAGGACGGGACAGGAAAGGAGAATAGGGGAGGGAGGGCGCTGTCCCCCCACAGCCTGGCATCCCTGGGGTTTCCCCATCACCGCCAGTGTGGACGGCTCAGTGGGAGAAGGGACAGTGCTCTCCAACATCCCTGCAATGCTCCCTGTGAAAGCCGTGTGCTTGAGGGATTTGAGGGGTGAGCCAGCCCCATCTCAGCCGCTGCTCCCTGGCCTCCCCAGTGACGGCAAGCTTACCCCCTCTATCCAGTCCTGGCACTCCCCGAAATGAGCCCCATATCTCTGCCTCACTCTTGTTGCAATGGCCCCTGCTCCTCTTTTTGGGGCTGTGGGGCCTGCTGTGACCTCCTCACTGCCAGACCTTTGCGCACGCTGCTCCTTCCTCTGTCTCCACTTCCCTCCTTGGGCTCCCACTGCCCCCTGAGCTGTTCCAGACTGGCTCTGTCTGAGCTAGAAGCAACAGTTCTCTACCCTCTCCCCTGCATGGGCCTGGGAGCCCTTCAGGGCTCTGCATCCAGCTCAGTCACCACTGACTCCCTAGAATGCAGGGTGCAACCTGACACCTAACCCAGCATTTACTGAGCGCCTACTGTGTGCCAGGGACTCCACTCAGCTCTTAACAGGCCTATATCAACTAACCATCCAGGTTACGTTCAAGGATATATTGGAGAGAGGAAAGCATCGGGGCTGGAAGCACAGACTTGAAGGCCAGCCCTGTTGGATTGGAATCCCACTCTGCATTTGCTGGCTGGGTAAACCTTTAAGTTTTATGCCAGATCAATGTGCCTCAGCTTCCTTGCATAAGATGAAGGCAGTGGTGACAGCACTTGCCTCTCGGAGATGTTTCTATAGATTAAAGAAGCGAACACAGCCCTCTACCTATACTAAGTGCTACGTAGTGTCAACTCTGAGCATTACCCTCCCTTAGCCTGCTTCTCCCTCCATTTCTCCCCTCCCCTGTGCCAGCAAGTCTCACGGACTCACGGAGCTCGCATCCATGCTTGTTCCCTAAAGGCTTGTATGCCAACCCCGGGGTGTGCAACATTGCTTCCTACATATCAGTTGTGTTTCTCTGTACTAGCAACCCCAAAATTGGCAATAAAATAAAAATAGTATTTATTATCTCCACAAAACCCCAAAATCCACAGAGAGTTTCAATCAAAAACAAGTATCAGACTTTCCTTATTAAGAGCCTAATAAAGATGATCAAAATACTCCAGGGGCACTTCACGGTAATTTCAGGATGGCTAAGAAGCCCGTGAAAATATGGACAACATTATTTGTCAGAGTAGTGCAAAATAAACCACAACAGATACTCTACTCCCACTAAAATGGCTAAAATTAGGAAGACCGATGATACTAAGTGCGGACGAGGCTGTGGGAACACGGGGGCTCTCGCTCTCGAGCTGCGGGTGGGAGTGTGGGCCCCCGGCCGGTTTTGGAAGACAATCTGGAAGCGTCTCAAAAAGTTAAATGTACACCTTATCTGTGTCTTCATGGTTCCCCCTCAGCTGTCTCCCTGGAGGAATGAAAACATATGTCCACAGAAAGCCTCTTACGGAAGTGTCTGCGCTAGATTTATTTGTGTGAACCCGAAATTGGAAACAAACGCCCATCTTTTTTTTCAGGTTCCTCCTGAGCGACTCCCTCATTAAATCACTCGCACAAGAGACAGCCCCTCTGCTGCCATCCCCGTCCCCAGCCCATCCCTCCCTGAACCGGGCACTGGAGCAGGGATGCAATTCCAGGCCCGGCGCACCCTGGAATCTGGGCTGGGGGACTGAGTAGCCATTGTGAGTAGTGGTTCCTGAGGACAATGAGGCTACCCGTCCCTAACAGGTGGGGTCAGAGCTGGTCGGGGAGGGAGGCAGATGGATTCACCAGCTCAGGGCGGCCATCCTCCACCTGTGATGGGTGTCGGCTGCTAATGGCTGGTGGGAGCCCTCACCCACACGCCCACCCTGTGCCTGCCCCCTCTGCCCATGGTCTTCCTCAGCCTGGGGAACGGTCCTGCCTGCCCAGGCCCCCAGGAGGGCAGCGGGTCCTCTCAGGGTCCCTCTCACGCCCAAACACCTGCCAGGCACTCATCTCAATTCTCCCCACATCTGTTCTGCCTCCATCGGAGACCCAGCTTCCAAATCTCTCTCCACTCTTGGTTTGACTAACAGAAGGCTATCAACAAGCTGGACAAAGGAGGGAAACCAGCGTCTCCCAGGGCAGCTGCAGTCTATCGGCAAATGTCACATTACTATGCAGATAGATATTTCTTTTATTTTTGTGTAGATAAACAGAGCTAAGCTAATTAATATATTTTTCCTTCCCTCTTTTGGTCTTGCGTGACAACGGAATCTTTCTGCCCCGTGGCGAATTGGCCACCAGGTTTCAGTAGGGATGTGATCCCTGCAATCATGGTTCATTAATAGATTTACAAGAGGGGGTGGTAGAATGGTGAAGCCCATCTAAGGGGATTGTTCTGCGTTCCTCTTGTTTAATTACACGCTTATCTCTTGGACCAAAGCTCTTTGAAAACCAGCAGCGGGGAAGACCCCCCTTCCCACAGCTTCTGGATCTCAATGCAATTAAAATACGAGGAGCAAGAAGCTCCGTGGGGGCTTTCCCTTTGCTTGGGAGCGGCCTGTGGCCAGAGGTTTTGCCTGACGGCATCAGGTGTGTTGGCCCTGGGAGGGGCTGCTCTGTTACCGGATCTGGGTCAGGGCAGGCTCTGTTCTCTAGGGAGCTACTGTTCCTGAGCATCTACCCTGTACTAGGGAGTTTACATGGATTTTTTAACATAAATTTCACAGAGATCCATTATATAGGCCATCTTACAGACAGAAGAAGTAAGGCCAACAGATGTGTGTAGGGCGCTGGGCGAGGTGCAGAGCGGGCAGGTGAAGAACACATCATAGGTCTTAAGGAGGTTCAGAGACAGCAGGATTGGCCCACGGCCCTCAAGTTGGAGCTGGAATTGAGATGCAGGCCTGTTGTCTCAAGTTTCTGCTCTTTCTTCTCCCTCTTTGCTGCCATCTGGTAGCTCTTTCTGGGCCTTGGTTTCTCTGTCTGAAATGGGCCCCAGAGATAGGACAAGATGAACCTGAAGGTCATCTTGGGCTTTGGGGTGGTATGTTTTGAAGAAGGTGGTCTGGAATGGCAGGCGTGGGGCTGGAGTGATGTCTCTGTGGTCCAAACACAGGAGGCCTCTAGTCCCTGGCAGGGAGCAAAGCTCAGGCCTCATCAAAGAGGTGGTTCTGTCCCTGTCACTTGATCCTTTTAATATTTCCTCCCAAAGCTCCCAAGAAGGGCAGTGAGCTCTCTCCCATGAAGGAAGACTGTACCTTCAGAGAGGACTATAATGCCTCTCCAGCCAGGCCCCCCTCCCGGATCCCTTACCCCAAGGTGTTTATGGAGGGTTTCTGAGTGGACTCCTTTTCCATCTCCAAGTCCATGAGCTGTCCAGAGGCTTTGCCAGGCAGAGGGTGGGAGCTGGCATGGGGGCAATTCACAGTGACCAAGGGAGCCCTAGTCAGTTACCAATTCAATGGCCAAGAGTCATCAAACTTCCCATTCAGACCAAGATATTAAATATGTTAGGATTGGTAGTTCAAGAGACAATTGAGGATACGATGTAGGTATTTGTATAACCAGACAGAATAAACAAACTCCCATAATTTTTTAACCGACACAATTCGAAACTTACTTATGACCTTGGATTTCATACAATTTCATGTCAGGAAATATTTCTCTCTCGATTATTTTGCCCTCATTTAAAAATGTCATGAACCACATCAGAACAGGTGACAGCTGGACGTGAACTGCGGGGGTAGTTTGTAGACCCCTGATGTATTGCCGCTCAGCCCCCAACTCACCCTTGGCTCCCTGGTCCTTGATGAAGGGCTGGACTCTGACACCTCTCCTGGACCAGACCACCGCGTTGGGCTTTGCCGGCAGAGGGCGCTGAAGGGACGCTGCCGGGGAAGGGGCCTCTCCCTGGTCAGCCTGAGTCCATCTCGCTCTTTCTGGCTTCCGAGGCCCCTGCTGGTAAGTGAGCGGAGGGAAAACAGGGGTGTCCAGGAGTGCTTTGCCCCAGCGGTACACGCCAAGTGCATGGCCCCTCGACCAGCTCACAGCCACCCCGGGTCTGGGGACCACCTCCCTGTGTCCCCAGCCACAGGTGATCCCCAGGGACCATGTGTATGGGGCCTGACCCGCACAGCCTGCCAGATGCCTCTGGGGACACTTATGAGCCGTGGCTGACCTGAGCCGAGGTGCTGACGTGACTTCCTGCCCGCTGACGCCTGCTCTGGCGGAAACCAGCAACTTCTCCGCACCTTCTCCACCGAGGTTTGAACCCTGGCCTGTCTTTCCTCAGTCCCAGGATTCCCTTCAGACGCCTCCTTACAACCGTGGGGTCAGCCCTTGTCATAGCTCCGTCATTCTTTATAGTGAGCATCCCCTATCTGAATCATTACCTGGTTTCAGACTCCGGGTGGAAGTGTGAGCCCTCGGGTCCCGGACAAGGCCCTTCAGGCTCCCTGGGGAGAAGAGCCAATCCACAATCCGAAGAGCTGGGGAGTCCTTGCCTGTCCCTGGCGTGCATGTGTGACTCAGGGCTCATGACTGCATTTCTGGGTCTCAGTTTGCTCAGCTAGGAAATGGGGGCGAGCATGCGGGCGAGGTACTCGTCGGCGCTCAAGATGGAAACTGTGCCTTTGCTGTGAGGTGTTGTGAGGGCGATGTCAGGTAAAGTGTGGGACCCGCCCAGCCAGGGCCTGTGAGGAGTGGAGGCTCCCGACACAACCTGCTGCCCTTCCTCTCCCCCTTCTCTCCCAGGCTCCTGTGTTTCTCCCCTCACTCCTGCCCAGAGCTACTGCCTGTCCCCCGGTCCCGCCTCTTTTTGTGCGGTTACTATGGCAACCCCCCAGCTCCTGGGCGCCGAGTGGCGAAAGGGCTAGAGACGGAGTGCGGCTGCGCGGTTCTGGGTAGGCTCCCGATGGCTCTGGCTTCACAAGCATCTTCCCACCCTGAGTGGGCCTGGGGTCTGGTCCTTGAGCCAAAGGCCTGTCCTGCCTTAGCCTGGGTGGGTGCAGGTGTTCCGTC
Source organism: Enhydra lutris kenyoni (assembly GCF_002288905.1). Taxonomy (NCBI): domain Eukaryota; kingdom Metazoa; phylum Chordata; class Mammalia; order Carnivora; family Mustelidae; genus Enhydra; species Enhydra lutris. The sequence goes on from NW_019154093.1 coordinate 2,140,421, forward strand.
TGCTCATACCTGGCCAGAGGAGGCCAGGCAGCCACGTCCAGTGATGCTCCCTGGACCCCAAGTTCATGGGAAGCGGGTTGGTGGCGCCCTGGCTGCCTGGCCGCAAGCGGATGCTCCTCCTCCCGCCTGTGGGACTCTGCCCCTGCGCCGAGGGAAGCTTAACCTCCAGCACCGCTGTTTCTCTCCTCCCCACTGGGGGGCGCAGCCCAGAACCTGTGTCCACTCTCTGAGGCAGCCCGCCAAGAGGGCTGGGTGCGGGCTGAGGGCTCCCAAGGATGACACGAGGACCTCCTTGAGGGGTGTCTCTATCCACGCAGCCGAGTGGGCCCCCATGGTGGTGAGTCAGCTGTCTCTGGGCCCAGCTGCGGCCTGGACAGTCTGTCCCGTGGCTTACGCTGAGGAGGTCCTTTCTTCCTCCTCCAGTGAGCCGGGCAGTTGCTGGCACCATTCCCCACCTGTTTCCTGAGAGTGCTGCTTGCTGCCTGGCTCCCCAGTGAGCAGAGGTCTCTAAGCAGGGCCCTCTGTCCCAAACAGCTCCCTTTGGGCTGCCTGAGATACCGCTTTGGGCTCAGTGTGGCTTCCTTTCAGATACCAGTATGTTGGAGGGAGCATGAGACCCTGGGCCAGTCCTGCACTACTCAGCAGACAACTGCTCTAGTAGCTGAGGTCCCTGAGATGAGACCAACATTTCACGGGGAGAAGCTGGGGTCAGTGGTTTGTGGGTCCTTGAAGATGAGCTGTGCACAGGCCTGCCAAGCCCCTGAGCCTCACACCAGAAAAGGCTGGAACATCCGAGCTGGGATCCCCTGGAAGCCTCTGCCCCCTCCCGTACCCCAGAGGGTCAGAGCACCCCTGCCTGCCACAAGGGCTCAGGCTCCTCCAACTGGGGCTATTTCTGGCTCCTGGGGCCCAGGGAGGGGAGTGGCATGTCCTTGTCCCCACAGCCAAGTCCGCCAGGCTCTGACCTCAGGGTTCCCTCTGCTGCAGGTGCACGGGTGCCCTAGCCTTCCTGTGGAGGTCTGGTGGGTGGGGAGCAGCCACTGGGCCATCCTGGAGGACTGAGTGCGAATCCAGCCTCCTCCAGAATTCCAGCCCCACTGGCGTAGTCTCCACTTCTCCCTTCCCTGGATCCCTTTCCTTCCCAGAGAAGCCCAGCTGAGCCTGAGGACAGCCATCGCTCAGAGCCCACCGAGAGCGCCCCAGATTTTTAAGAACGAATCCGGGAGAGACCTCCGTGGTGGAGCAGGGCCAGTGCTTCAGGAACAAACAAAACTGAAATGAAAGTGTGCTCCTGGTTCCCACTCCAGCTGCTGCTTTTTTTCTGAGTGAGTTGCACCAGAAAATTCCACCAGCACCCACCATCCTCTTCGTAATTAATATCCCAGGGGAAAATCTGTGGGGCTGGGAGTACGTCTGCTGAAATGTTGGCCTCATGGGCTCTGGTCAGCTGGGGCTCTGGGGCCGTTCAGCCCACTAAGCCTGTGGGGGTGAGCTCAGGGAGAGCCCAGGGCATATCCACCTCAGGAGTTATAGCAGAGAACGCTGCCAAGGGGCTCCCAGCTGGTGTGCCCACACTGGCTGCTCTGGCGGGGGAGGGGTGGGGGAGGAGAGAAGCCAGGAGTGAGCCTAGCCCCGTTTTGGGGGTGTTCCCAAGGAGTTGTGGGTGGAGGAGTCCAAAAGCACTTCGACACAGACTGGTGTGAAGTACCAGGGCCTGCCAGGAGGCGTCCATTTCTGCGGGCAGGTTTACCAGGCTTAGGTAGGGGTGGTGACGGGGAAGGGGGGCTCTTCTGGGTTGCTTGGTTCACCCCTAGGACCCTGAGATTCTTGCTGGGGGAGACTGGGGTGAACCAGGTGATGACAGGGGGGAAGGGGCGCATGTTCTCTGGGTTCCTGGGGGCCCACATCAAGTGCTGAGAGGAGCTTGCAGGTCGGCGGCCCAGTGTCCTCCCTCTGCAGATGCTGACTCTTGCAGGCCGAGGGTCATGGAAGCTTCCTCCATCTTCGGATCCACCCGTCCTTCCGTGGCACCCGTGACGCACAGGATCTGGGAAGTAGAGCGGCTTTCACAGACTCAAAGCTACCTTAAAGGAGTCTTTGAATTGCAGAATCTGAGAGTCTTATCCTTTTCACAAAATCCTAGAATTATAGGATCACAGATGTATTCATAGAATCACAGGCCCAAAGAATCTGAGAATTAAGGAACTGCGCAGAAAGACTTGTAACCACATTCACAGCATGCCTGGACCTTGGAAATACAGAATGATTCAGAGAAATGTGAAGCTGAATTAGACACCCTGAAACCAGAATCTTAGCCCAGGAAGCAACCTTGGTCTGGCCTCCTCCGGTAATCAGGGTGTGCTCTCTTCCCTGTCCTGCCAGGAATAACTGGGACTTTCATGGGGCTGGGGAGCTCACTCCCTGACAAGTGCACCTGCCCCATGATTGGGCAGCTCCTTTCCTTGTCCCCTCCCTGTATCCCTCCTTAACACCCCCTCCCCACCTTCCTCCTTTCTTCCCTCCAGAATGAGAGCATCAAGCTGTCTTGGTAATAGGGAGCCACCCTGGCTCCAGCCCCTGTCTTGGAGTCTCCCCAATTCTTCCTCAAGCTTTACCCCCCACCCCCTCAGCTTGGTGACCCTCTTTTCATCTGAATTCTTGCTTCTCCTGGTGAGGTATCTGTTAATCCATGGTCTGGCCTTGCAGCGTCTCCCAGGCTTAAGTTTCTTAAAAAGAAATCCACACCCTGGAATCATTCCTGTTTTCTAGAGAGCAGGGAAATGTTAATCACTGTCAGCGCCTTCCTTGTCTCTTTTGAGAACCTCCATCTCAGAGCGCTTCAATAAAGGAAATAAATCCTAATGAATAAAAGACAGCACCATTCTGAATGTGTGCTCCCCTGTTCACAGAGATTAGAACCAGCAAGGGAGGATGGGGGAGATATGGAGGGGAGGAGGAGGGAAGAGAGAGGGACGGAGGGAGGGAGAGAGCGAGAGAAGGGGAGAGAGAGAGAAGAAAGGGAAACATGAGAAAGAAAACAGCCATCCAGCTGGGAGAGGAGCACGTGGGGCTTTGAAAACACAGCCAGGCCTTGGGTGGCCCCTGGAGCGGACTGTGGTTGACTATGAGTCAGACCAATAAAACCTGCAGAACTCGAGATTCTGCCGAGGTCTCTAGACCTCCACTCTCTGGACACGGCGTACTCTTTCGGTTGCGTGGAGAGCTGATTTGTTCAAAGAGAATAAAAGGGAGAGCCACGCTGTCTGAGTGCCAGGTACGAATGCGGGCAGGTGGGCATGGCTGTGCTTCCGCACGCCCGGCACCCCCCAACCCCAGTGCTCACTGAAGTGTTGAGCTCCTGGGCGGAGATAAGATGCTGGCAGCCAAGCAAGGCTTTCTTCCTGAGTAGCCCTCGACCCTGTGTCAGGCAGCCTAACCGGGATAGGCACCGGCCTCCGGGTGGCAGAGCACAGGTGTGGGGAGTCTAGGAGAGAAGAGTACTCCTGGCTGGGTACCCACAGCCTCTGAATGTCCCCATCTTGCCAGGCTTTGATGGAAATGATGCACATGACAGCAGACCCGGCCTGGCCAGCTCTGAGCAATTCACCTGCTGTAACTCAGTTAATCTTCATAAAACCCCACGAGGTCTATTGCATTAGACTTCCTATTTAACATCTGGGGAAACTGAGGCATGGGGAGATAAGAGATTGGCCTGAAGCCATGGAGGCGGTGAGTGTCAGAGCCAGGGTTCGAACTTGGGCACTCTGGTTTTAGAGTCTGTGCCCTTAAAGCCCAGGCGGGCAGGCTGAGACTGAGAATTTGCATTTCTAACAAGCGTCCTGGTGATGCTGATGTTGCTGGCCTGGAGACCCCACTTTGATAACTTCTTGTCAACAGGAATAGCATTTACTGAGATATTTACTGCTTGACGGCCCTGCTGTTGTTACAAGGACCATGGTGGGCACCTCACTCTGCCTCAGTTTCCATCTCTGGAAAACGGGTTTGCTGTGAGGCTGCAGTAAGTCCATATGCCACGTGAGGTGCTCGGTCTGTGGCTTGGTCTGCCTCCAGTGGGGTTCTCAGCCGGGTTATCCCATAACCTTCCATCAGCTTGGACAAGACACTGCAGGGACAGAGAACTGAATGAATAGGGCCCCAGCTGCTCAGTGGTTTTGCTGGGAGCTTGGCTTCAGGCTGGTCCCCGCAGCACCAGGAGAGGGGGCGGGGAGAAGGCAGGGTGGGCATCTCTTGCTCTGGGAAAAGTCCGGGTCTGGAAGCCTAGCCAGTGGCTTTCTTCCCCTCCTTCCCTTCCTTGCTTGGGCTTCCTGGGGTCACTTCCAAACAAACCACTCACACTCACACCCTCCTTGGAGGACTCAGCATGGCAGATGCCTAAGCACTCACTGTGGGTGTGGCCCCACTACTTCCTCCCTGGTCAGGGTCATGCCCCTTGGCCTCTGTTCGCCCCCAATGCCATCCGCAGCACCACCCCCTTCCTGACGCAAGTCTCCAGGGCTAAGCATCTGGGGGTTTCAGGTAGAGCTGGGTGCTGTGACCTAGGACCCTCCTGCTGGGATGATGGATCCAAGGGGGGCACCACCCACTTCCGGTTTGGTGGTGACTCTCCTAGCTGTGTGTGTAGACGGTGCCATTAGGCAAGTCGTGTCCAGAACAAACTCTTCACCTGTGTGATTTTTCACTCATCTCTGGACATGGTCACTTTTTACCTTGTGAAAGTGACAAAAACAGCCCTTCCTGGGAAGGGCTTCCAGGAAGTGTCCACTTCTAGGAAGTGACCCAGGAGGGTGTGTGACTGAAACAGTGAGGAGAGAGGCAGGAAGTCTGGGGCACATGCTGCTCTCCAGTGGACCAGCTGTGTGGCCCTGGGCAGGTTGCTAGCTGTCTCTAAGCCTTCATGTCATAAAAAGTCAGTCCAGGAGAGTCTTAGAGATAATGCTGTCCAACTCACTCTTCACAGACTGGAGAGATGAAGCCCTGGGGAGGCCCAGAGGGGGGGGAAGAGCTCACAGAGGGCCCTGAGGTCCGGGTATCTGAGCAGCACAGAGCTATCCTTGGGTGTGCCCTGCAGCAGGGGGCTTTGGAAGAACAAGGCTGGATCCGAATCCCAGCCTGGGTGACCTGGGGCCAGTTTCCTGACTTCTCCATGCCTCAGTTTCTTTATCTCCAGAAGCCCCTTCTCAGGAAACCACTTCAGCAAATGGGCAGGATTCCTTCCCTTTCAACACCACCCTCCCGTCTCAGTGTCTTAGGCTGGAATCCCAGTCCTTTAGGGCCTTAGGCCCGCCCCTGTCTACAGGAGCTGTAGCAGGGTGTCTGGGGCCGACCAGGGCTCTTGTATCTGTCTGTCACTGGGCATCTCATGGATCATTGAGCAAATAGATTTTGGGTAAATTGGTCATTTGATGAATTGGCTATTTACAAAATGGATTTTTTAGTAAATTAACCCAGAATCTATCCTTCTTAGGACATTTTGAAAGGTCTGTTAAATAAGATAATGGATGAAATTCACTTAGTATGGGGTCGGTACATGGTCGGTACTCACTGAATGTTTCCATTATTATAATTGTTGTCGTTGTCGATGCTGTTACTATACTGACAAAATACAATGGATGCTGGGCCAGTGAAGGTGGCGATGCCCTGCTGCTGGTGGAGGGACCATGGGACCATGATTTGGCAGAGGGAGGGGCTGTGGAAGCAGAGTTGGCCTCGGCCCAGCAAGGGCTGGTCCCAGGCAGGGGCCCCATTAGGGACCTAGCCAGGACCAGGGACAGAAGTGACCACACTTCTAGCCAGAGTGTTGGTCCCCGAGGCGAGGGAGAGGCACAGCCTGAGAGTGGCCTCTGCCCTGGGGGCCCCTCTGAGCTGCTGTGTCAGCTCCCCTGTAGGCTGAGTTCATCCACCAGCACAGTGAGGCTCCTGGTACCAGAAAGGCCTCCCTGTAGGGTCCAAAATCCCGTCAGCACATTATGTCCACTGGGCTTGGCAAAACCCTCTCCAGAGCCCTGGGAGGAGTTACTGGACCTCACTCACCTCGGGGCTGGCTGTGAGCACCCTCACGCATCCAGCCTCCCCACCCTGAGTCACACATCTGCCCTGGGAAACCCGTGCTCCTATTTTAGTTTGGGGTCCATCTGACCACCCCCCGCCCACCACCCGTCCCCTGCCTAGCATCAAGGGTGTTGGGCTTCTAGTCCCACAGTGAGGAGCCTGGGGAGGCTTCACTTTCCTTTCCTCTCCAGCGGGCACAGGCAGGGGCTAAGTCTGAGCTGGGCTCTGCACGTAACTTTTCAATACCTCAGACAAAAACCCCTTTCTGCTTAGGTTGATGGAGGTGGTTGGCTTTTCTACCGCTTGCAATTCAAATATTCCAATCGATCTTCCAATGTTGCTCTGTGTTTGCAGGGTGGTGCTATGGGCACAAGAGAGTGACGGCCCTGGGCCGAGGGTGTGTTTCCTCCCACACAATCGTATTGTCTGCCACAACCCATTTTACAGATGAGGACGCTGAGGCCTATAGCCGTGGAGGGACCTGCCTACAGCTCAAAGCTGGAAACTGTTCAAGATGCTCTCCTGCACCCAGCTCGCTTCCCTCCCAGCTTGGTGCTCAGACCCTTGGGTGTCAGAGGACAGAGAGCACGGGGCCCCATGAAGTCATCTGTGCAGGCCAGTCTGGAGAGTCAGGGCCTCCAAGCTCGGGGACAGGAGGCAGGTGCATGATGTAGGGGTTGAAATCTGAGCATCGGAAACGGCCAGATTTAGACACATAGGATTGTTTTAAATTACAGCTTAAAGATTTCTTGAGTTGATGAGCTGCTAGAATTCTGGAATTAAATGCCCACTCAATTCAAGAGTTGTGTTCTCTCTCTGCATCCAGAGGACAGTAGTCCTTCTCCTTATTATCTGCTTTAGCCCCTCCCCTTGCCCTTTCCTCTTTCTCTCCAGCTCCATTCCCAGCTGTAACCAGGGAGGATCCAGGGCCTCTGGAATTAGGGTGAGGAGGGAAGGACTCCTGTTTCCTGCTGTCCCCTGCATGATGGGAAATCAGTTGGGGCTCTCTGGTTAGGAAAGCCCACAAAGCTGGGGACTGATTCCAGAAACGGCTGCTGAGGGGAGAAGTCTTACAAAAGAGGAAGGGACAACCCCTGGTTTTATATTTTATTGAAACAGTTGTGGTAAGTACCATCATCATGAGTAATACGAATGAATATTCATCACTTGCTTATGTGCAGGACCAGTGCTGGGAGCTCTCCACCCACAGCCCTCCAGGAGGAGTGGGTGGTGCTCTCAGGCCTTACAGAAGAGGGAAGGGGACCCCAGAGGCAAAGTGTCAGGGCCCCTGAGGATCCCTGCCTGGTGAAGAACAAAACCCAGACTCTGGGCTCAGCCATCTGAGTCCAGGTCTGTTCTTGGATAAGGGCCCAAGCTCAGGGACCTCTGGGTGTCCTTGACTGCTCATCCCTGATGCCTAGCACAGTGTCAAGTGTATAGTCGGGGCTCAGTAAATATTCAGTAAATAAATGAATGAATGTAAGATCCCTTTTATTTCCCCAATATTTTCACACATATTGAAGGTTTCCATTCACTTCAGGCTCCCAGGCCAGGAGGAAGAGCCCAATTTTCAAAAGTGCTGGTTTGGGGAGGTTTAATGACTCACCCAGTGCTCCACAGGGCTCCATGGGACTTGAACTTGGGGCCTGGGCTCCTGGAGTGTTCTGAGCATCCTGGATGGTATGCTAGAGGTACTGCTCTGTGCAGTAGGTCAGAGTGTAGACTCTGGGCACACACCTGACTTGAGTTTGAATTCAGCCTTTCCACAGGTGTGTCACAGCTGGGGACTTGCTTCACCTCTCTGGGTTTCAGTTTCCTCTTCTGTAAAATGGGAATAATAATAATCCTACTTCCCAGGGCAGCTGTGAGAGTTAATGAGAAATGACGATAGAGCAGGAGTCCTCAAGTTTGACACTTGCAAACAGGCCAAATAATGCCTTGCCCTCGGAGCTGTCCTATGCATTGTGGGGGATGTCCTGCATCACTGCTCTCCAGCCGCTAGAGGCCGGGAGCCTTTCCTGCCTCTCTCCATGCGTGAAACTCCAAAGGATCTCTGGACCTCATCAAACGTCCCCTGGGGACAATCACTGGAACTCTCAACACAGAGCTGGCACATAGAGAGGACGAAGGTTTGTTATTTGCCATTATCATCCTCATGATGGGCGTCCAGGGGCCTCACCTGGCCTGTCACTGCTGTGTCCGGGGAACCGCACTGGCCGGGCACACAGCAGGTGCTCCGAGGCCACTACCTGTGACGGGGTCCCTCTGCACAGCGGGAGGCAGCCTCTCCGACACCCCTTCTGCTGCAGGGACAGCAGCAGAGCCACGTGACCTTTGAAGAAGACTCCGTTTCTGGAATTTTCCAACTCTTTCTCTCTTTTCTTCTCACCCTCACCGCTCCCCAATGTTCGTGCCAACTGGGTTCTGGCAGAGTGGGTGGCAAAATGACAGGCAGCCGAGGTCTCTGTACCCTTTGCTCCGGCTTTTATCCACCCGATTGCACGCAGCCAGATGCTTGGCCACCCTCAGCTGGAAAAACGTCAAAACTATATTAAATCACAGGGCACGAGTGAGCAGTAAGAGAACACTTATCACCCACCCGTGCCCCAGGTGGGGAGGGGCCGTCTCGGCCTGACTCCATGTCTTCTGAGGACATTGTTCACCTCCCCTGCCCCTCTCTGTAATCACACCACTGGAATCTGAGGCGCTTTTGCCAGCGTGAGAGCTGGGGGAGGCTGGGTCTGCCAGCCTGCACGTGGTAGCCAGCAGTGCCCAGGTTCCTGGGGCTCCCACCAGGGCAGTGCGGTGGGGCAGAGGACAGCAGAACAGGCTCGCAGAAACGAGCTGGCAGCCAGACTTATCTTCCTCCTTTCCAATTTAATTAATTAATTGATTAATTAATATTTATTTTTAATTTTTTAAAAAGATTGTATTTATTTATTTGACAGACAGAGATCACAAGTAGGCAGAGAGGCAGGCTGATAGAGGGGGGAAGCAGGCTCCCTGCTGAGCAGAGACCCCCCCCACCCCAGCCCTGATGCGGGGCTAGATCCCAGGACCCTGAGATCATGACCTGAGCCGAAGGCAGAGGCTTAACCCACTGAGCCACCCAGGTGCCCCTTATTTATTTATTTATTTTTAAAGAGTTTGCTTATTTATTTGACAGAGAGAGAGAGGGAGAGCACAAGCAGGGGGAACAGCAGGCAGAGGGCGAAGGAGAAACCGGCTCCCCTCTGAGCAGGTAACCGGGACCAGGATCATGACCTGAGCCCAAGGCACAGACTTAACCAACTGAGCTGCCTGGTGCTCCTTATCAGTATATTTTAATAGCTGTATTGAGGGATTACAGACATAAAATAAATTTCCCTTTTAACAATGGGCCATGTGGTGAGCTCATGTGCCGTCCCCAGTCAAGATGAAACCATCCCTGCATTTAAGGTAGTGAACAGTTTCCTCATGCCCCTTGGCTAGCCCCCCACCCTCTCCACACCCCTTCTGCTGACCAGCTGGCTGTAACTACAGAGTAAATTTCATTTTCTACAATTTCATATCAATGGAATCATACACTATGTGTACTTAGTGTAGTTATATTGAGATTCATCTATGTTGTGTGTTTCAGTCATTCATTGGTACTGAGTAGTATTCCATTGTATGAATAGACAAAGATATATTTATTCCTTTACCTGTTAATAGATATTTGAGTTGTCATGGGCTTTGGTTATGACCACATAAAATTGCTATGAGCATTCATGCACAAGCCTTTGTATAGATAGCACATTTTCTTTTCTTTTGGACAGATACCAAAGAGCAGAATGGCTAGATAATATGGGAGGTCTGTATTTACATTTTTTAAAAAATTTTATTTTTTATAAACATATAATATATTTTTATTCCCAGGGGTACAGGTCTGTGAATTGCCAGGTTTACACACTTCACAGCACTCACCATAGCACATACCCTCCCCAATGTCCATAACCCCACCCACCCCGCAACCCCCCTCCCCCCATCAACCCTCAGTTTGTTTTGTGAGATTAAGAGTCACTTATGGGGGACGCCTGGGTGGCTCAGTTGGTTAAGCAGCTGCCTTCGGTTCAGGTCATGATCCCAGTGTCCTGGGATCGAGTCCCACATCGGGCTCCTTGCTCATCAGGGAGCCTGCTTCTCCCTCTGCCTCTGCCTGCCATTCTGTCTGCCTGTGCTTGCTCTCTCTCCCTCTCTCTCTCTCTGACAAATAAATAAATAAAATATTTAAAAAAAAAAAAAGAGTCACTTATGGTTTGTCTCCCTCCCAATCCCATCTTGTTTCATTTACTCTTCTCCTACCCCCTTAACCCCCATGTTGCATCTCCTCTCCCTCACATCAGGGAGATCATATGATAGTTGTCTTTCTCCGATTGACTTATTTCGCTAAGCATGATACCCTCTAGTTCCATCCACGTCGTCGCAAATGGCAAGATTTCATTTCTTTTGATGGATGCATAGTATTCCATTGTGTATATATACCACATCTTCTTTATCCATTCATCTGTTGATGGACATCTAGGTTCTTTCCATAGTTTGGCTATTGTAGACATTGCTGCTATAAACATTTGGGTGCATGTGCCCCCTCGGATCACTACGTTTGTATCTTTAGGGTAAATACCCAGCAGTGCAATTGCTGGGTCATAGGGTAGTTCTATTTTCAACATTTTGAGGAACGTCCATGCTGTTTTCCAGAGTGGTTGCACCAGCTTGCATTCCCACCAACAGTGTAGGAGGGTTCCCCTTTCTCCGCATCCTCGCCAGCATCTGTCATTTCCTGACTTGTTAATTTTAGCCATTCTGACTGGTGTGAGGTGATATCTCATTGTGGTTTTGATTTGTATTTCCCTGATGCCGAGTGATATGGAGCACTTTTTCATGTGTCTGTTGGCCATCTGGATGTCTTCTTTGCAGAAATGTCTGTTCATGTCTTCTGCCCATTTCTTGATTGGATTATTTGTTCTTTGGATGTTGAGTTTGCTAAGTTCTTTATAGATTTTGGACACTAGCCCTCTATCTGATATGTCATTTGCAAATATCTTCTCCCATTCTGTCAGTTGTCTTTTGGTTTTGTTAACTGTTTCCTTTGCTGTGCAAAACCTTTTGATCTTGATAAAATCCCAATAGTTCATTTTTGCCCTTGCTTCCCTTGCCTTTGGCGATGTTCCTAGGAAGATGTTGCTGCGGCTGAGGTCGAAGAGGTTGCTGCCTGTGTTCTCCTCAAGGATTTTGATGGATTCCTTTCTCACATTGAGGTCCTTCATCCATTTTGAGTCTATTTTCGTGTGTGGTGTAAGGAAATGATCCAATTTCATTTTTCTGCATGTGGCTGTCCAATTTTCCCAACACCATTTATTGAAGAGGCTGTCTTTTTTCCATTGGACATTCTTTCCTGCTTTGTCGAAGATTAGTTGACCATAGAGTTGAGGGTCTATTTCTGGGCTCTCTATTCTGTTCCATTGATCTATGTGTCTGTTTTTGTGCCAGTACCATGCTGTCTTGATGATGACAGCTTTGTAATAGAGCTTGAAGTCTGGAATTGTGATGCCACCACCTTTGGCTTTCTTTTTCAATATTCCTTTGGCTATTTGAGGTCTTTTCTGGTTCCATATAAATTTTAGGATTATTTGTTCCATTTCTTTGAAAAAAATGGATGGTACTTTGATAGGAATTGCATTAAATGTGTAGATTGCTTAGGTAGCATAGACATTTTCACAATATTTATTCTTCCAATCCAGGAGCATGGAACATTTTTCCATTTCTTTGTGTCTTCCTCAATTTCTTTCATGAGTACTTTATAGTTTTCTGTGTATAGATTCTTAGTCTCTTTGGTTAGGTTTATTCCTAGGTATCTTATAGTTTTGGGTGCAATTGTAAATGGGATTGACTCCTTAATTTCTCTTTCTTCTGTCTTGTTGTTGGTGTAGAGAAATGCAACTGATTTCTGTGCATTGATTTTATATCCTGACACTTTACTGAATTCCTGTACAAGTTCTAGCAGTTTTGGAGTGGAGTCTTTTGGGTTTTCCACATATAGTATCATATCATCTGTGAAGAGTGATAGTTTGACTTCTTCTTTGCCGATTTGGATGCCTTTAATTTCCTTTTGTTGTCTGATTGCTGAGTGTATTTACATTTTTAAGAAATGAACACATAGTCTTACCCACAATAGGTGGCATCCTTGTGTAAGTTTCAGTTCCTGTACGTCCTCACCAACCCTCGATGTGGTCAGTCTTTTTAATTTTAACCATCCTAGTTAGGTGAGTTTTTATGTATTTTGTAAACAAGTCATTTTATTAAGTATGTGACTTGCAACTATGTTCTCCTAGTTTCTGACCCATCTTTTTTTTTTTTTTTTTTTTTTTTTGAAGAGCAGTTTTAAATTTGGGTGGAATCCAACTTGCCAATGTCTTCAATGTCTTCTTTTAAGGATGTGCTTCTGGTGTACCTAAGAGATTTTTTTTTTTTTTTGCCAAACTCAAGTACATAATTTTCTCCTATGTTTTTGCTAGAAGTTTTTATAGCTGTAGGTTTTGAGTTCAGGTTTATTATGAATACCGAGTTTTCCTAGATGGTGCAAGGTATGAATCAAGGAGTTTATTGTTGTTTTGCTTATGGACATCCAAGTGTTTCAGCATCATTGTTGGAAAGATCATCGTTTTCCCACTGAATTGCCTTTGTCCTTGTGTTAAAAATCAGTTCTCCATATATGTATGGGCTGATGTCTAGACATCTGTGTCACTGCAAAGTTCGTCTACCCACCAACATACTATTTTATTTTCTGAAAACTTACAATAAGTCTTCAAGTCAGGTAGTGTTAGTCCTCTATTTTTTTCTTCTTTTTGGCTGTTCCAAGTCCTTTGCATGTTTATATGATTTTTAGCATCAATTTGTCAATTCCTGTTTTAAAAGGCTATTGGGATTTCACTGATGCTTGCATTGAATCTATTGATCAGTTTGGGAGAATTAACATCTTCCAACCACAAATATGGAGCTCTTCCCCATTTACCTAGGTCCTCCTCAATTTCTGTCAGCAGTGTGTGGGAGTTTTCAGAATTTGGGCTCATCACATCTCTTGTCAGATTTATCTCTTAAGTATTTCACGGTTTCAAAGCTATTATAAATGGTGTTTTAAAATTCTTATTTCTGGTTTTTATTGCTAGTTTATAGAAATACAATTGATGTTCGTGTATTGACATTTTATTTTATAACCTTGCTAAATTCACTTATTTGTTCTAGCAGCTTTTATTGTAGATCCTATTATATTTTCTACAAAGGTAATCATGACATCTATGAATAAAGACAGTTTTACTTCTTCTTTTCCATGCTTTGCCTTTATTTTTTTCGCTTGCCTTATTGTACCAGCTAGAACCTCCTGTAAAAATTTGTACAAAAGGGGGCGCCTGGGTGGCTCAGTGGGTTAAGCCACTTCCTTTGGCTCAGGTCATGATCTCAGGGTCCTGGGATCGAGTCCCGCATCGGGCTCTCTGCTCAGCAGGGAGCCTGCTTCCCTCTCTCTCTCTCTGCCTGCCTCTCTGTCTACTTGTGATCTCTCTCTGTCAAATAAATAAAAATCTTAAAAAAAATTTGTACAGAAGAAGTGAGCACAGGTATTTTGGGCTCGTTCCTAATCTTAATAATATTTCACTATTAAGAATGATCTTAACTGTAGGTGTTTCATAAATGTTCTTGGTCAGGTTGGTGAAGTTCCCTTATGTTCCTAGTTTGGTGATCACTCATATAATTAATACTGGATTTTGTCAAATTTATTTTTGGCAACTATTGTGATAATAATATGGTTTTCCTTTTTCAGTTATTTTATGGTGAATTACATTGGCTGATTTTTCAACGTTAAACTAACCTGGCATTCTTAGGATAAACCCCACTTGATCATGATGCATTATTATTATTACTCTGTATTGTTGGATTTGATTTGTCCAAATTTTGTTACAAAATTTGGCATTTATGCTCATTAGGGAATTTCCTTTCCTGTAATGTCTTTGTTAGGTTTTGTTATCAGGATGGTGTTGGCTTTATAGAATGAGCTGGGAAGGGCTTTCTCCTCTTCTATTTTCTGGAAGACTCTGTGTATAAATTGGTATCATTTCTTCCTCAAACAGTAGAGTTCTCAAGTGAAACCATTTGGGATGGGAGTTTTTCTCTCTCTGTGTGTTTGTGTGTGTGTGTGTGTGTATGTGTGTGTGAGTAAAGGGGGGAAGGTTTTAATGAGAAATTCAAGTTTTGAAGTATCTAGTATCTAGAATATCTATTTCTTCTTGATTGGACTTTGGTAGCTGATGTCTTTCAGGGAGTTTGTTCACTTCCTCTAACCTGTCCAAGTTATTGGCATATAGGTGTTCACTATCCTTTTCACTTGTTCTGAATCTGTATGAGGTCATGTTCTCAACCTGATATTAGTGCTTTTTGTCTTCTCTCTCTTTTTCTGGACCATTTGTTTTGAGGTTAATCAATTTTATTAATTTTCTTGAAGAAGCAGATTTTGGCTTTGATTTTCTTTGTTTTCTGATTTCTATTTTGTAGACTTCTGCTCTTTTTCTGATTGCTTCCTTTCTTATGCTGAGTTTGGGTCTAATTGCTTTTTTAAAGTTTCTTAATATGGAAACTAAAGTCATTAATTTGAAATCTCTTTTCTTTCAAATAAAGACATGTGGTGCTAAAGTTTCCCTCTTGGTGGCATCCCACGAATTTTTAATATGTTGTGTTTTCATTTTCATCCACTTTAACATGCTTTTAAATTTTCCTGCCAATTCCTTCTTTGACCCATGGGTTATTTAGAAGTATGTGATCTAATTTCCAAATGTTTGGGGACTTTCTAAGAACTTGTCAAACGATTTTCCAGAGTGACTGTCCTATTTTGCATTTTCACCAGCAACGAACGAAAGTTCTAGATGATCTGCTTCCTCGCTAGCGTTTGTCTTTTTTTGTTTTAGCATTTGTCTTTTATCTTAGCCATTCTAATGGGCATGTGATGGTGTCTCACTGTAGTTTTAATTGGCATACTTCTATGGTTAATCATGTTGATCATCTTTCCATGTGCCTATTTGCCATCTGTCTCTGTCCTTTGATAAAACATCTCTTCATGTCTTTTGCCCATTTTTAATTAGATTTTTTTGCTTTACTGTTGAGTTTAGAGAGTTCTTTATATATTTTAGACACCATCCTCCGTCAGATAAGTGGTTTGCAAATATTGTCCCCTGTTTAATAACTGGTCTTGTCATCCTCTTTATGAAGTATTTTGAAGAGTAAAAGTTTTTTTTTTTTAAGATTTTATTTATTTATTTGACAGAGAGAGAGATCACAAGTAGGCAGAGAGGCAGTCAGAGAGAGAGGAGGAAGCAGGCTCCCCGCTGAGCAGAGAGCCCGATGCAGGCCTCAATCCCAGGACTCTGGGACCATGACCTGAGCCGAAGGCAGAGGCTTTAACCCACTGAGCCACCCAGGCGCCCATTGAAGAGTAAAAGGTTTTAATTTTGATGAAGTCCAACTTACAGTTTTGCCTTTTATGGATTGTGCTTTTGGTGTCAGTTCTTAAAAATGATATGACATAAAAAAAACCCAGATCATGAATATTTTATTTAAAAAAAGTTAGTTTTACATTTTGTTTCCTATATTTATCTGTGATCTATATCCATTTTGAGTTAATCTTGTGTACAGTGTGAGGTCTAGGTCAAGGGGTCTTTTGTTTGTTCGTTTTTGATTTTATGCTATGTTATGTTGTTATTTACTTATTTATGGGGAGAGGATATGGATGACCAATTGTTACAGCACCATTTTTTAAAAAGGCACCTTCCTCCATTGAATTACTTTCACATTTTTGTCAAATATGAAGTGATTGTATTTGTGTAGGCTTATTGATGGGCTATTTTCTTCAACTGATTTATATATCTGTCTCTTGCCATACCACATTGTCTTGGATGCTGTAGCTTTATAGTCTTAAAATCAAGGTATGTGATTCCTTCGGCGTTGTTCTTCATTTTCAAAGTCGATTATACAGTTTATTTGCCTTTTCATCTGTATTTTAGAGTGAACTTCTCTATATACACAAGAAAATTCTGCTTGGATTTTGATTGGCATTACATTAAGTTAACAGATCATATTGGGGTATATTGACCTCTTAACTCTATTGAGTTTTCCGATCCATGAACATGGTATATCTTTCCATTTACTTAGGTCTTCTAAAAATTTCTTTCAACAGCATTTTGTAGTCTTTGGCATACAGGTACTGCACATTTCATTAGATTTGTGCTTAAGCATTGCTGTTTTCTTGGGGCTATTGTAAATGTTATTGTGTTTTCAAAAACATTTTTGCTGAATATAGAATGACAGATTTACCATTTGTGTGTGTATGTGTGTATTTCAATTACCTTTTAAAGAAACTTAAGTAACAAAAAAAATCTTACATTTCTGGTGCTCTTTATTTCTTTGTGTAGATCCATATTTCTATCTGACATCATCTTCCTTCTACTTGAAGGATTATCTTTAATGTTTCTTGTACCTAAGATCTTTATATGTCTGAAAAAGTTTTTATTTCACCTTCATTTTGAAATACATTTTCACTGGTTAAAGATTTACAGGTTCACAGATTATTTTTTTCTTTTGATCCCTAAAGGATCTTCCTCACTGTCTTCCTCTCCTCATTTCTGAAGAGAAATTCAGTGTCATTGTTATATTTCTTTGTCCTTAAAGTTTCTTTCTTTCTTTTTTTTTTCCTGTTGGCTTTTAAGACCTTCTTTTTATCACTGGCTTTAAGAAATTTGATTCTGGTATGTGTCGGTCTGTTTTTCTTCTTATTTCTTTTGTTTGGCATCTATTGAGATTCTTGTATCTTGGGATGTAAAAATTTTATCGAATTTATAAAAATTATTTCTTCAAGTATTTTTCTGACCTTACTCCCTTTCCTTTTTCTCTTCTGGGAACTCAGATTACATCTATATCAGTTTCCTTGAAGTTGTCTCACAGTTCATGGATGCTCTTTTTATTTTTTTTAAGATTTTTTTTTTCTTTGTGTTTCTTTTTGGATAGTTTCCATCGCTATGCCTTCAAGTTCGCTACTCTTTTCTTTCGCAATTTTTAATCTACTAATCCCATATGGTAAACTTTTCATCTCAGACATTGTAGTTTTCATCTGTAGAATTTTGATGTGGCTCTGGTAAAGTATATTTCTCCATGTCTTTACATAACTTTTTGAACATATAGGCTACTGTGATAATAACTCTTTTAATGCCCTTGTCTGCAAATTCTAACATTTCTGTCAGTTCAGGATTGGTTTTAATTACTCAATTTTCTCCTCATTATGGGTCATGTACTCCTGCTTTGTATGCCTGGTAATACTTAATTGGATACCAGACATTCTTAATTTCCTTTGTAAGATGGTGGATATTTTTGTATCCTTATAAATATTCTTGAGCTTTGTTCTGGGACCTACTTAAGTTGCCTAGAAACAGTTTGATTCTTTTGGGTCTTGCAGAGCTTAGGGCTAATTTTCCCTAACATTGAGGCAAGACTCGTCTGAATTCTCTAGCCAGTGCTCTGTGAGTCAGGCTCTTTTCCAGTCCAAATGGTGGAAGCAGCACCCTTCCCAGCCCAGTGTGAGTACTGGGCACGATTCTCTCCAATCCTCTTTGGTGACTCTTTCCCAAGAATAAGTGCTCTCTGCACACATATATGTTGATTACATGAAGCTGAATGCTTCAGGAGGACCCTCTGCAGTTTCCAGGGCTCTCTGTGCAGCTCCCCCTTTTATTGTAGTCTGTCCTGTGAGCTCTAGTTGTTTTGTTCTCAGACTCACAATTCAGAGTGTCTACAGCTCTGCCCAAGTTCACCCTCCCTGTGCTGGAAACTCTCACATCTGCTGGAGCCAACATGGACTCACCTCATTCATTTCCTTTCTTTCAGGGATCACTGATCCTCATTGTCTGAAGCTCGGTGACTTGACAACTCTTGTTTCATATTTTTATTTGTTTGTTGGACACTGTTACTTCAGACAGGAAGGTTAAGTCCAGACCCTGTTACTGAAGCCTGGTTGGACATGGCAATCTGTCATGTGGGTTTTCCTGTGGCTACAGTTGGGCAAGGCAGACAGCAACTTCCTGCTTGAGGACTGAACAGAGGAAACACCACAAACCTCGGTTAGTTTCTGGCCCAGACCTGGGTTTGCCTGGAGCGGGTATATGCAACACAGAGAGCCTGTTCCTACAAGTCTGCCCACCCGTGGACCCTTCATAGGAATGCAGTTCTTCCTTAAGATCCCATCTCCCCAAATCTCAGAGGCTGTGGATTTAGAGGCCCACCACCAATTTAATAATATTTTTATTAGAAACAAAGAGACATGAATACATTAATTTTTTTTTTGTGAGACAAATTCCACTTTTTATAAATATGATAATAATAATAACAACAACAACTTGAATTAACAGCTAATATGTTTGAGGCATCTAATATATGCCAGGCCCCAGCTCAGGGCTTTGCAGACATGACTTCATTTAAGATGCCCATGGGGACTGTGATGTGGGCACTGTTGTGGTCATTTTACAGATGAGTAAACTGAGGCTCAGAGTGGTTGAATTTCATGCCCACACTCACCTGGCTGCTAAGTGACACGGCTAGGACTGGAACTCGGGTTTGTCGTGTTTCCCCAAAGTCCAAGCACCCAGACGCTGTGTGGCCCCACAGCCAGCGTCTGCCCAGGTGCAGAGATGAGACCCCAGAGCAGAAGCAGATCCCTCTGGTGTGCAGGTGAGGTCTTGTTCTTGCCCTAGCCCCCTCCCAGCAAGCACACTCTGGACTTGACTTCCTGGGCCATGGGCTCCCCAGCGTGGGCCATCCTGTGTGGAAGCTCACATGTCTGCAGTTGACATATTGCCGGAAGAATTGGAGAACGCAAAGAAAACATGAATTAACTTCTGAGAAATGACGTTTTAGTGTTTTTTTTTTTTTTCTTTTAGATGAAACCGTGGCTCTCTGAAATGTCGTGGTTGTTGTTTTTCTCATTTCAAATGCTGTGTTGTTTTTTACTGTGAATATTAGGAGACCCGGCCCTGCGCGGGATTAGAGGAGCCTGGGGTCATTAGCACCCCCCACCCCCACTACTTTCCCTGGGTCCCCAGTCAGGCAGACAGGGCTTGGCTGGGGCACTGAGGAGCCAGCAGCAGGTGGCTCCTGCACTTGCTGGCGGGGATCCCCAGGAAAAGGGAATGGAAAGGCTGGGGGCCTTGGGTGGGTATGCGGCTGAGCGCCTGCTGGGCTGCTGCTTCAGGCATTTCTGTGAGCGCCCCCGCCCCACCCCACCTCCGGGGCCAGACCTTAGCAGTGTTGAGTCACTTAAGTCTTCCACCCACTCTGCAAGGGAGGTGCTATGATTCTGCTTCACCCATGGGGAAACTGAGGTCCTGCTTCTTTGACCGGGGTCATAAAGCCACTATGAGCAGGCAAGGAGATGGAGCCTGGGCTGGGCACGGCCAGGGTTCCTGTAGGCAAAGTGAAATCAGGCTTCAGTTACTGACCAAGCTGCGATCAGGCCTCGCTGTCCTCACCTGTAAAGCAGAGGGAATGACACCTCCCAGGGGTGGGGGTGGCTGGATGGGGGAGATCAGCAGAGAGCCTGTGGCTGTCCCCCCAGGGCCTTGGGGTTCCTGGCTGGTTGGCCCACTGGGCCCCTGCTGGTCATCTCCAGAGAAGCTTGTGTGGCTCGAGTCGGGCCCTGGAAAGGCCGGGCTGGGTGGGCCACATCCTGGTAGGGGCAGGGCAGGGGGAGGGCAGAGGCGCCCAAGGACTCTCCCTCCTGAGACAGGGCTCACACTAACTCAGCGATGGGGCCCACATCCCACGCTCAGCACAGGACACGCACTTCGTACGCGTCTGCTGGACGCCCCAGTCTGCGCTCGCTCAGTAACCCGGGACTGCAGGCGGGGTAGTTTACAAGTGGCGGAAGTGTATTTATCAGTTCCAGGGGCCGAATCCGGGCGCCGCACGGTGACGTTCTGGCCGCGACCCTCTTCCGGGTTGCAGATCGCAGGACTTCCGCTGGCTCCTCACCGGGCGGAAGGACGGCGAGAAAGTTCTGGATGGCGTCTAAGAGGGCACTGATCCCATTGATGGGGCTTCACCTTTGGGACCCGATCACCTCCCGAAGGCCCCACCTCCTCATACCATTACGGGCGGGGGGGTGGGGCGGGTTGAGCTTTGACATATGAATTTGGGAAGGACACAAACATTGGGTACATGAATGAACATGTGAATGGACATCGGTGTGTTTTTATCGAAGCTTGATGTGCTGGGGCCTCAGCCTGGCTGCTGGCACGTCCGCGGCCCCAGGCTGGACCCGGTTCCCGACCATCTGAAGAGCCTGCCAGGGCCCCCCCTCCCACCTCCTGCTCTGGGCAGCCAAGGGAACTTCATCCCTGGTGCCAGGGTCAAAGGTGTCCGAGCTTAGGGGGTCTGGGCTGTCTCCCACCGGGCGCCATCACTGAGGAGCTGGCCCCTCTCTCAGTCCCCCACCCTCCTACCTGGACATGAGGCTAATGGTCTGTCCAGAGTTCCTTGCATCCGTAGGGTTTTCTGGGCTGGTGTGTGGGCAGAACCAGCGGCTAGGAAGCTGGAGGGCCCCCTTCCACCAAGATCCTCTCTCTTCCCTGACAGAGATTCTTATTGTTCATTTCTCAGAAAATAGAAGAGGCTTCCCTGGGGGATGGGGTGGGGGAGGGGACACCTGCTCTTCCCTTTCCTCCTCTTCAGCCAATCGCTATGCAGCAAAAGGGGGTTTTAGGGCCTTTCCTGGGTGCAGCTTTGATGGGGGAGGGCCAGAGAGCACAGGGGCTGGAGTGCTGGGGGAGACAGAATGTGCCGGAATGGAAGTAGAAAACACCAGAGGGCCTCCCCACCCACCCACACGGTCCCCAGCACTGCCACACTGATTCATCAGTGCCCCAAAGGGCTCTGCAGAGGGGGAGGGGTTCCTGACCCCCCAGGAATATCTCCAGGGGTTGCCCTCCTCCTGTCCTGCCCTTGTATGATCCCGTCTTGGTCCGCACTCCCCATATCCTTGAAGGGCATCTCATCCAGGCATTTCAATGCTCCCCTGGGAAATGAAACTCAGAGAGGGGCAATGACCTGCCCAAAGTCACACAGCACATGGGAGCAGGCTCAGGATCGCAGCCCAAATCTCCTGACTCTGGCCTAGAACTTTCCCTGATGCCAGTGATCAGAACTTCTGGGCTGGCGGGCCACTGGCACTGGGCCACGTGGCCACAGGGACCCGGTGTCGGTGCTGAGAGTTCCTCCGTGCCAAGTGGCTGCTTTTGTCTCAAGTCTGGCTTTTATTTCTCTCTCTGAGTAGTTCCAATTTCAGGATTTTTTTTTAATCTTGTTTTTATTCTCTCCTCTTTCATTGTGCTTTCTCTCTGGATAATCCAAAGCTTGCAGGCAGCTAAGTACAACATGTACATTCAAATGAAATGCAATAAAAAATAATCGAACGTGTTTCTTTCATGTCTGAGCAGCGGATTAATTCCCTGGCACATCCTATTTCCTCTTTACTCCCTCTGCTTTTTGTCTGAGATTTTTCCTTCCCTTCTGAGAATCTCCAGGCTTGGAATGCCCCATGGTCCCTGCTCACTGGAGAGATGGTCCTAACTTTATAGCCCGAGTCCCCGTGATCAATAGGTGATGCTCCTGGGGCAGAGGAGAGAGACCTGCAGGTGTCGCGGGGGCCTGAGAGGGCTGCCAGCCCCGGGCAGGGAGAGGACAGGTCTCTGCCGATGATGCACTCTCCACTGATGAGAGTGTCCACGGGCAGGTCCAGAGGGGTCTCCTGTGGATGCCCCCCTCATGTAGGCAGGGAACCTCCTGGGCAGACACACTTGTCCCTGCACATGCAATGGAAAAAGGCAGGTTCTTCTCTGTTGTCCTAGAACTAAGCCTAGATGTTTGTGATTGTGACTTTCAGCCAAAGCAGTTGTCGTGGGTCCCCAGTGATGGTGGGATCAGCAGGGACGCTCTGGATGTGGTCATGAAGTGTGGGCTCAGTGTGGGGGATGGCGAGAGGCATCAGATGGAGGCAGCAGGAAGGGTTTACTTGCTGCATGACCTTGGGCGAGTGTCCCAACTTTTGGAACCTCATGTCCGCATCTAGAATATGGGTGCACGTCAATGCTCAGGACAAGGTGGTGGGAGGGTGAATAGAAGCAACACCGGAGCTGTCAGTGCGGTGCCTGGCCAGTGGTGGGTCCTGAATAAACAGGGGCTGGCTGGTACTTGTCATTCCTCCCATTCCCACCTACTTCCCCTCTCATCCCTCCCTCCCTCCTTCCCTCATCTTTCAGCTGTGTGCAGGGCCACCATGTAAGGGTGAGAAGAAGAAAACCTCCAGTTCCCTCCAGTGGCTCAGGGTCCAGCAGTGACACTAAAATAATCACGTCAGGGGACAGAAGCTGGGCTTTCCGGGGACAAAGGAGGGACGAGCAGAGCGGGCACCAAAGGGAACCAGAGAGGGCCTCCTGGAGGAGGTGAGCTTTGAGCTGAGCCCTGAAGGGGGCTTGAGTTTCAGGGGCAGGGGAGGGGGAGGGGTGTTCCAGGAGAGGGGACAGCAGGGCACAGGCAGTGGAGCATGAAACGTGTGGCGGGTTGGGACTGGGCACTGTTCTGGGGGCTACAGCTGTGAACCCCATAGACGACACTCCTTGGTCCGGAGCTCACAGCCCTGGGGGGCACAGATGGACACCAAACACCTGGTAAGCTGCCCTATGACCAGCGTGCTGAGGACGAGCTTCCCAGATCTCCACCTTGTCAGGGAGGTAAAGGAGAGCTTCCCTGAGGAGGGGACACCTGCACGGAGACCTGAGGAGTGAGGACAGGAAGCTATGGGAGAGGAGGAGGGGGCATGCTCCAGGTCTTGGGGACAGCATGTGCAAAGGCCCTGTTGTGGGAGGGAGGGCGGTGCATTCAGGGCCTGAATGGTGGTCCCTGAAGCTGAGTGGAGACTTGAAGAGAATAGAAGAAGCTGGAGCGGGTGAGAGGGGTTGAGGATGACCCCAGTTTCCTGGTAGAGGTGAAGCCTCGAATGCAGTCTTCCATGACCTGGGAGCCAGGTTTGGGGGGAAGGTCGTGATCAACAAGGACATGCCACAGTGGTCTAGTGTCTTCTCTGCCCCTTCCTGCCCCTAAGGGAGGCATCTCGAAGGGGCAAGGAAAAGAGAGGCCCAGAGAGGGAGTGCGATTTCCCAAGGCCACACAGCGAGCTTGGACAGAGCTGGAGGCAGCTCCCAGAGCAGGGCCTTCCCTCCACATTGTCATCCGCTGCCCCCTGGATATCACAGCCGCGGGTGAGGTCACCACTCTCCAGGCCCACATGCCATGGCCCACGGCTCTGTCACCCCCTGAATG
Source organism: Enhydra lutris kenyoni (assembly GCF_002288905.1). NCBI lineage: Eukaryota > Metazoa > Chordata > Mammalia > Carnivora > Mustelidae > Enhydra > Enhydra lutris. The sequence continues at coordinate 2,163,911 of NW_019154093.1, forward strand.
AACAGCTGAAGAGTCCCTGTGTTTAAGGAGTCAGTTTTTCAAATGGTTCAGAAAGAAGTTGATAAATGGGTCCAGTCCTTTCCTGGGAGATTTCAGATTGTCTTTTTCTTTACTACTTTTATTCATCTTTTATGGCTGTCTCTGGAACACACAGATTCCCTATGTCCCATGGCAGCTGGAGGTCCCGGCAAAACCGCTCCCACAGGGCTGAGGGCACCTGTCTGGAGGTGGCCCTGGGCTACCCTGCAGGGCTGGTGCTGGGAGCTGCAGCAGCCTGGGACTCTTTCCCTCGCCCTCCCCAGTCAGCCCTGGGACTCGGCCTCCAGTCCGGCGGTGGTGAGCTCCCCATCCCTAAAGGTCCCCAGGGCCTGGGCAATGCTTTGCAGGAATGGAGGCATGGACCGCGGGACTGGGGCTGTGAAGGGGACTTCGGCTTTGCACGCTTCCCACCCTACCCTTCATTCCACCCTGAGGAGTCCAAAGGGGAGACAAAAGAGGGCGTGATAGGGAGAAGGGGGTGGGGAGGAGGGGAAGGAACCTGCAGTTCAAGGTAATCCCAGGGCAGGGCGGGGCTGGACTTTGCGCAGGGGTGGGGGGTAGGGGTGTGGAGGAGTGGTGGAGTGGAGGGGTGGGGGCATGGGAAGGGTGGGGGGTGGGGGGTTGGTCCAATTCATCCCCTCCAGCTCCAGCTTCTCCCCCAGGACCATGACAAAAGTAAGGCTGTGTTTTCTCCATCTCACTGATGAGAAAACTGAGGCTCAGGGAGGTTAGTCAAGTAAGCAGTGAGGTTGAATTCGAACTCAGGTCCTTCTCTTTCCTGAAGTTCCCATTTGTTTTCAAGAACACACGGTGCTCTGAATTGAGCACTTACCTTGTGCCAGACTCTGAACTAGACTCTTCTTCTGCTTTATTTTTTTTTTAACCCACCGAAGGCCTATAGACAGACACTGGAGGGGATTCGCAGGTTGGTGGGTGGTTAGCAGACAGGAAGAAGATAGGTGGGCAGGTAGGAGTTGGGCGGGTTTGGGGGAGGTGAGCAGGCAGGAAGGTTTGAGAACAGCAGATACATGGTGCTCTATGATTGTGTGATGACCAGATAATCACAGGATTGATGAGAAAGCACATTCCTTCCACACGTGAGCCTGAGTAGCTGGGAACCGCGCACTATGGAGGCTATAAGTGAAGTGATTGTCCATCTGTCCTTGTGTCCCTGTGGCTGTGAAGATCCTCTTTTAGAACAGCACCAGAAAGTCCCATCGAGGGCCTTGAAGAATGTGGGGGTTCAGTCCTTCCCCCTGAGGCCGTGCATACACATATACATGCACACATGTGTGCAGATGCACGCCTATGGTGGGGAGGCATACATGCTGGTTTTAGAGCTGGAGCCACTATCTGTCGTCTTGTCCCTGCTGAAGACCAGAGAGAGGACAGGGTTTGGGTTTAGGGCTGGCAGCTGACACCGAGGAACGCTCCAGGGGCGTTTCTGCAAACTGTGGATCAGGAGTGGTCCCCGGACCCTCTCCCAGGGGTCTGTGGGGTGAGGCAGGTAGAGAGGAAATGACAGCTTCTGGAGATCCTACTGTGTGCCAGGCTGTGCCCTGTGAGCTTGCATGTGGGGTTCATGGCCCCTGCAGCTCCCAGCAGAGGCAATGTCATCAGCAAGTCCATTGTTTTTACAGATAAGGAAGTGGAGGTAATTGGCTAATGCTGAATCTTATATTGGTCTTCTCCGATAACCTCTTGAAAGATAAGCTCAAAGGAGGAAAGACGTCTTTCCCAAGAGGAGAGACTTCTTTCCCCTCCACCTCCCAGGGCTCCCTATGACAGCGAGGCAGGCAGGAGGGCAGGGACCAGGCTGGGCTTGGGCTCTGGCCTCCGTGCCTGTGTCCACCACGTCCTGCTGACTCCTCCTCCACGGGATGTTCCCCAGGCCCCAGAAATACCAGGCATCAGGAGGAAAAAGAACAACAATAAAAGATTCATCCATTATGGGGAAAAGAACCTTCCCTAGATAACCCACAGTTATGTCAAGCGGTTGACAGTGTTCTCATGATAGAACGAGTCTTATTTCATACCTTGATCTTACGTGCTAGAAAAATGAATTCTGTCAAATCTCCTAAAGCCAACTGTCAAAGTCAAGCATTTGGGGGCAGACAGATCTCTTACTCAGATGGCAAAATTTATTTGATTTGATTCTTTAATCCAGTCTCCCTGCAAAACCTGGAGCTGAAGTTTTCAAGCCTGTTCACTCTGCATGTTCGTTCCTCATTTTCCGGGGGCCTCCTCTTCTGTGGCCTCGTCCTCCGCCTCTTATAAAATCACACAGCAAAGAAGCGCCCCAAGGTGAGGAAAACCATTTGGTTTCTCAGAAAGAACATAGGGCCTTTTTAGTGAAGGAAGGAGGGGTGGGCTGCGGGGTGGGCGATCGCCCGGGTCCACCACCTTCTCATCGGCTCTGTGATGGGGTGTCCTGGGCAGGGTGGGGTCGGGGCTGGTGGCTAAGCCCAGCCCTGGGGGCTGAAAGCCCAGCACTGAGCCTCAGTCCTCCACCGGCAGTGTGATCTGGTCCACGGTGCAGCCTCCTCCCCTGTGGAGTGGGGACTGCGAAAGCATCTGCTGAGGAGGCGGTCGAGCAGGTAACAAGGTCGTGCTCGGAGGACGGTGACCCCAGGACAAGTGAGGGAAAACAGATGCCAGTCGCAGTGCTCTGACCCACTGTGGGGCCTTATGGGAGCCGGCACAGGCAGGTGCCCAGGGGACCCCTCCTGGCTCTGGTGAGCGTCCCCGGGGTCCCAGGCTGGTGGCTGGGGTTGATGTAACTTCTCACCCTGATCTCTGTCCCTCCAGAGCTCCGGGGCCCAGAACCTGCCAGGTGGGAGATGTGCCCACCATCCTGGCTGTCCCGCCCCTCCAGGACGACGAATGGACCCCCATCATCAGTGATGGGGGAGCACATAATCTTCAGGCTGGTGTCACCACGTCTGGGTTGTGAGCTGGCAACTCGCATTCTTGGGGGAACAATACGCACTTATGCAGAACATAAGCACATGCTAATGACGGCTAATTATACTCCATATTTATAGATTTACCGAAATATGTAAAACCACGTCTGACAATTGTACACCTACAGGTACATCACAATTTCATGACCTCACAGGAGGCTCCTGGCCGGCACTGCAATGTAAGGGGGGGGCACTGGTGTGGTATGAAACGTGCAGCCCAGCCCTGCTGGGGGCCTCTCTGTCACCGTTGCCGGCCCCCCACTCAGACAGGCTCATCGCTGCCCTTCCAGCCTTCCTGGTCCTCTGGGCTTCCCAGAGAGACAGAGCCCATGGGGGATGGGCCTGGGAGAAACACTGAGGACCACAGAGTGTGACTGCCCCCTTTTCCAGATGGGGAAACTGAGGTCCATTCACTCAGTCACTCTCCCACCCAACAGTGTGCGGAGTGCCTAACATGCCCCAGGCTCTGTTCTAGGTGCAGTGGATTCAGCTGCTGTTTGGGGGCGGGGACATAGAGGACAATGCCAGGTGGTGATGAGCACTTGGGGGGGCACAGAGGACAATGCCAGGTGGGGAAGAGCACCATGAGATGCCAGGCAGGGGCACAGAGGACAATGCCAGGTGGGGAAGAGCACCAGGCATGGGGGAGAGAGTGACGGAAGGGGGACGTGGGGGTCTGGGAAACAGATGGTGACATCGTGGGAAGCACTGAAGGAGATGAGCCAGAGCCTGGCACCCCGGGCTATGTGTGCAGAGGCTTGTGGGGTGGAGGCAGAGCCTGCCTAGGGAGGATGTCCCTATTCCCACTCTTGGGTTCAGCAAATGTTTATGACTTTTGGTCCCATGCAGGGTACCACACTGAGGGTGAGGGGAGCACAGACAAGCAAGGCAGGGTCCTTCTCCAGGGCATCCTCAGCAGTGGTCAGGACTCCGATGGGGGCAGTCCTCAGAGCTGAGAGAGGCAGAGGCAGTGCAGGGTGGACCCTGTCCTGCCTGGGGTCCTGGCACTGACACTTCTTTCTTCAACTCCCCGGCCTCAATTTCCCTATCTGAACAATGGGCGGGGGAGGGTGTTCCTAATGTCTTCCCCATGGAAGTGTGGACCCCACTGGACCATGAGCTGGAAGGGCCACACATGATGGATGTTGCTTGCTCCTCCCTGCTCTGAATCCCCTTCTTTTTATGAACTGTGACTCTGGCTGCTTCTCCTGGGGTCCCTCGTTATAGTGTCCCCTCGGGGGATCTCAGGGATTTGAAAGGACACCTTGGGTTTCCAGACCTCACTGGAATTCTTTCTGGGATTAGCACCGGACAGAAGACTGCTTTCCCTTCCTCCTGTGGCAAAAAACTGAGAGGTGCCTTAAGCCTGGGTCCTATTCACTTTCCACACACCCAACCTCAATGCTCTTTAGAAGAAGGAGGTGGACTCAGGGTCAGAATTATAGAATCAGAGCTGGGAAGGGTGGGAGGGAGGCCTGAGGGTCCTGGCCACCCCTGCATTGTGCAGGTAGCTGCGCTAACAGATTCTGGCTCCCGCTTACCTCAGAGCTTCCGTCCTTTGCAACCAAAAAGTCCTGGGGAATAGATATGCGCAGAGTCTTAGCGGTGGCCATCCATAGCACTTGCTTCCTTGCAGACACGGGTGACCGTGTTTCACTGCCTGAGCCCTGCAGATGGCGGGCATTGTCTTCCTTGCTGCTCTTTCACAGAGGAGGCAACGGAGGCAGGAGGAGGTGGTACCCGCCCCAGATCACGGCAGTCTGGGTCTGTTAGTGCTGGAGCTGGGAGTAGGTCGTAGCATGGTGTACTGAAGGTCCCACTTGCACAAGGTGGGGTGCTTAATTCGAGCTTGTTGGCTGGAGCTGCCAACGAGCAGCACAGCTAGGAGGCCTGGGGGGCAGGGGATGTGGTCACAGAGATGGAGTCCTGAGGTTAGCAGGAGGGGCTGGACAGGCAAGAAGATGGGTGAAGGGTGTGCCCAGCGAGGACCAAGCGTGTGGTGCTTTGGGACACTGAGTGACATGATATCCTTTGGGAGGCATGTCCCAGGGCTGGCATTCTTAACTTTCACCTTGACCCCTGCAGAGTGCAGAGCGGGATCCATGGCTCTATTTATGGTTGCCCGGGGAGGAATGGGGACTTAGAGAAGGCCCCACATTTAGCCGGGTCAAGATCAGAATCGGAACCCAGGGCTTTGGGTTCAAAGACCCATTATCTGCCCCCAGATAAGCCCTTTAGTGGGGCCCTAAGGGCTCCCAATTCCTGCCCTGTGCCTGCTCCCTGGGACTCCTACCCAAGGCTGCATAAGTATCTAGGGCCCTGGCTGCTCCAGAGGGAGGAGGCAGGAGGGCTGGCGACAGGGAGCCCCTGAGACTTGCTGTGTGAGGACAGAGAGGGGGGCAGGGAATAAGAACAGGAAAGATGAGCTGCATTTTCGGGTTTTGGCGTGCTGGGGTCCAAGGAGGTAGGAGTGAGGGGCAGGGTGGGGCTCGGCTGCGTCTCACTGGAGAGAGTTCTTGCACGCTGGCCCCAGGCAGTCTCCACTAGAATCATCTGGGAGCTCCCTTCCTGGGCCAGCTAGGGCTGGGGAAGTTTCCCCAGCTGCACCTCCAACATGCCTGCCCGAGGGGCCACGGCTTGCTCAGGTCTGGAAGCAGGCTCAGATCTCCAGGCCCATTCTGCTCAGAGATGCTCAAGGGCTCCCTGCAGCCTGCTGGGGTTGGGGGGCAATCCTCAGGGTTATGCTCTTGCTTCGGAGTCCAGACCGGCCTCAAGTCCCCTGCTCCACCCACCCCACCATCTCCTCCACTCCCGGTGGCCACTCCTGCCTGGGCACAACACAGCAGGGACCGAAGGAGACGAAACAGAAAGTTTACTTCAGAGCCACTCTGCACCAGCCTGTGCCAGCCCACCCCCCAAGCATACATTGTCCTCCCTGAGGTTGGCAGCACCCCAACCCCACTCCTGTCACAGCCGGTGGATCAGGGGCCCAGGGCCCAGGGCCAGGGTTTCAACTGTTCTGTCTCTGCCCCGAGCTTCACTCTTTATGGATCTGCTCACACATTCAGCAGTGCTTACTGGGCCTTGACTCCGAGCCCAGCCCAGTTCTGGGTGTTGAGGCTGCAGCAGGAACAGGCCTTCCCCGCCAGCATGGTGCTGGCTGTGGGGGTCACTCCAAAGCCCTTGGGGACTCCTACAGGCAGACAGAGGCCCGGAGATTTTAGAGGAGTCCTTCTGGCCCAGACATTTTGTTTGTCTGTCCGTCTGTTGATCACTCCCCTCTCCCCTCTATCCATCTATGCCTGCATCCCCATCTCTCAGGTACAGTGAGGCACCGTGCTCCGAGTTGTGCACTTGTCGCATTTACTACCTGCTCCATGAGGGAAGCCTCCAGTCTCCTGACTTTTAGACAAGGTCAGTGAGTGATCCCAGAGCTGACAAGTGGCAGAGTAAGGCTAAGTCCAGGCCTCTTCCCTGGGCACCATCTCTCACCATTTCCCACACTCAGGGCCTGAGATGCTGCCGTGAGGTCCCCCAGGTCCCAGGCACCAGGCGTGTCACATCCTTGCATCTGGCTGCCTTGTTCTGGAATGCTTACTTATGATTGGGACAATGATCTCAAGCTCTGTGTTGATAATCTCCTGTGATTTTAACATTTCATTATCCAATTTTGCTTAATAGGCTCTGTTTCTAATCTTCCGCGAGTGTCGCTTTTGGCGACTCTGTGAGAAGACACTGTCCCCAGCCTGCGTGGCCTGTCCCCGAAACTGAGCCTTCCCACTTCCCTTTGATTCACAACCAAACTGTCTTCTGCTGCTCCCTTCTCCAGGGCCCACTTCTGACGCTCTGAGTTTATGGCTGTCACAAAATGTTATTAGCCATGATAATGGCAATTAGAACAATTAGGCCGGGCCATAAACTAGCTCCGGATTTAGGACGGACAGTTTCTTGAGCCCAGGCGGCCACCATCAACCTGATGGTCTCCACAGTGACAGAGTGATGCTGTCCCTCTGGAGTGCTGCCCTGTGTCATGGTGATCCCTGCAGGGAGCACCCTCCCAGCCACACAGGGCTGGGGTTTGTTGGCTCTTTGGGTTCCAGGCTCTCCCTCCCTTCTCTACTCGAGCCTCCTGCTCTCTCCCCCTGCTGCTCCCAGGACAGCATCTCAGTAATGATCTCTGGGGCCTCTTACCTTCAGATTCCAAACCCCAACCATGGAGGCTCCATCTCTGTTAATGGTCCTGAGCCCCAGGCATGGGTGGAGGGTGGCAGTGTGGCTTACTGGTTAACCAGCTCCCAGTCTGGGCTCTGCCACTGCCTCGCAGTGAGATGGAGGGCAAGTTACTTAAGCTCTCTGAGCCTCCTTCATTTTCTCTGTAAAATGGGCTTGGTTATACTGACGACATCTGGTTGTTGTAAGGATTTGACAAAGTAGCTGAAGGCAGATGGCTGGGCTCACTCTATACCTCCAGGCAGCATTTAGGGGCGCCCTGGGCAAACCCAAGGGCTCACCATGCTTCAGATATTCTTCTGTCACACAAGGACTGTGACAGCCTGGCATGCAAGGATCCCAGGCTTTAACGTGCATTAAATGTCTATGCATGTTAATTGGCATTGTTACCACAATTTTTATCATCAGCAGTACTCAGCTGGCAGACAAATGTCCCCGTGCTGTCATTGGGCACAGAGCCCCCGGCACAGGGCCCAGGCATAGTAAAGATCAACACTCAAGGAACAGGAAGAGCAGGGACTTGGGAACCGACTGCCCAGTTCAAGGCTCAGCTCCACCACTTCAGAGCTTGTGACTTTGGATGAGTTTCTAAACCTCTCTGAGCGTCTGTATCTTCATCTGTAAAATGGGGGCATAACAACAGTGTCTCCTTTGCAGGATTGTTGAAGTATTTCAGCGGATCAATGCACATAGAGTGCTTGGCACTTGGCATTTGCTGTCATCAGTCCAGGCCCCAAGGGAGTGCGGGTGCTCAGCGGCCCCTGAAGATCTCCCTTCCTGCCACCGCCGTTCTGACGGCTGAGAAACCCAGGCTGGGAGGCATGAGATTAAACGTTTGGGAACAAGATGGTGTATGGCCGTGCTAAATTGTGCAGGGCAGACAATCCTAGAACGAGAGGATCTGTAATAAAGGGCTAATTGGGCGGGACCAAGGCTCAGTGCGCAGGGGACCAAGTCTCAGTGTGCAGGGGACCAAGGTGAGGGAGAGACGCCCGTGGCCCATGGCAGGGCTGGCGTCCACTGTGTCCTCCTTAATGACAATGAGTTTTCTTTTAATATAAGTAATGTATACTTACCTTAAAACCCTTGGAATGTGCAAAATGTATATAAACTGCTGGTGTCTCACCAGCAAAGACAGTAGCTGATACCTTTCTTCATTTCTGATTTATATACAAGTGCATATCTTTCTAATTGATTTCCCATTGGTGTGACTGTGTTCTGGTCACTTACCACTCACTTCGCAGGTGAGGGAGGGGTCTCCTGTCCTAGACAGAATGAATGAAAGTGCTAAGCCCATAATATGGGGACGGACAGAACGGACAAAAGAACTGAGTTCTGACCCTTAGAAGCTCTCTCCTGGGAGGTCCACTCCCTACCTCTATTCACGTTGCCAAAACAGCCAAAGCAGGTCTCATGGGCACCTGACCTATGGGCAATGGGGACGTGTGGTTTTCCCGTGGGGGCACCCAGAATGACAACTGGTTCTCAGTGAGCCCCGGCCACATCCCTCCCCATGCGGCACTGAGAGATTTAGGTGCTTCTCACCTGACACTCTGGTCTGACCAGTTTCCCTTCTCATTATATATGCTTTTTAAAAAAATTAATTAATTTTTTCATTATGATCAGTACACTCCTTAATCCCCATCACCTACTCAACCCATCCCCCACCTCCCCTCCCCTCTGGTAACCATCTGTTCGTTCTCTATAGTTAAGAGTCTGTTTCTCGGTTTGTCTCCTTTTTTTATTCCTTTGCTGTTTTGTTTGGTTTCTTAACTCCCACATATGAGTGAAATCATATAGTATTTGTCTTTCTCTGATTGACTTATTTTGCTCAGCATTATACTCTCTAGCTCCATCTACATCATTGGAAATGGCAAGATTCCATTCTTTTTTTTTTTTTTTTTTTTTTTTGTGGCTGAGTAGTGTTCCTTTGTGTATATATACTCCATCGTCTTTATGCATTCATGTGTGGATGGACACTTGGGCTGTTTCCATAATTTCACTATTTTGTAGATAATGCTGTCATAACATTGGGGTGCATGTATTCTTTTAGCTTAGTGTTTTTGCATTTTTTTGAGTAAATGCCCAGTAGGGCAATTACTGAATCATAGAGTAGTTCTATTTTTAATTTTTGAGGAACCTCCAACCTGTTTTCCACAGCAGCTGCCCCAACAATGCGTGGGTGCTCCTTTTCCTCACATCTTCACCAACACCTATTCTTTTTTGTGTTATTGATTTTAGCCACTCTGACAGGGGTGAGGTGATGTCTCATTGTGGTTTTGATTTGCATTTTCCTGGTGATGAGTCATGTTGAGCATCTTTTCCTGTGTCTGTTGGCCATTTGCATGTCGTTTTTGGAGAAATGCCCATTTTAAATTGGATTATTTGTTTCTTAGGTGTTGCGTTGTATTCGTTCTTTATTTATGTTGGATATTAAGCCTTTATCAGCTATGTCATTTGCAAATATTTTCTCCCATTCAGTAGGTTGCCCTTTTGTTCTGTTGATTGTTGTATTCTTGGAAATAGTCCATTTAATTAGTGTTCCATAATTTATTTAACTAAATTACTGTTTAAAAATCTGGATAATTTAAATCAAGTCTCATAAATAACACTGTTACAGATTTCACTCTTGAACCTTCCTCCTATAAGGAGATGCCCAGCAAAATAGTATGGAGTTTAAGAACCTAATAATACTGAGTGAGTATTCATGAAGTGAAAAATCTTTATGCCTTCATATGACCCCAGATCTGGAAACTTCTCCAGTTCTGCAGGCTCCCACTCTGGCCCCACCACCATGGTGCCAGGACCAGAGCCTCCTGCCTCTGCCCCTGCCCTGCTCCCTGCAGTCTCTCCCCAGCAGCCAGAGGACCCAGTGAGAGTCAAAGTTGTCCCTGCTCGGCTCCATGCCCCCAGACCCCTGACTTACTCTGCACAGTCCACCCTGACAGTGGCCCCAGCTTTGCCTTTCTGTTGCCTGCCCCTAGCCCCTCCCCATAGCCCCTCAGATTCCTTCCTTGCCCTCTGCATCTTCAGCCTCAAGGTTCCCCCTTGTTCTTCCCTCCATCTGGAGCTTCCTCCCCACATGTGCCCTGCTCCCTGCCTCCCTTGCTTCAGGTCTTTGCCCCAGTGTCACCTGCTCTGACTGGCCTACTCTGAGCCTCCTTTACAACTTGACCTCCCCTGCCACGCACAACCTCTAGCACCCTCCCCCACCTGCTTTCCTCCAGCCCTCACCCCTACTTTCACACTCTACAACTCATCTCTCATGCTCAATGAGGCTCCTCTTCTAGAATCAGGCCTCTCCCTGCTGCAGAGGGCGGTGCTGCCCACAGCGGGCTCTGGTGAGTGTGGACGCTGGAGCGCTGGCCCCGCCCCACGTGCAGGGCTGTCCTGCCTGAGATGCTGTCCCCTGCTTCTCCCAGCAGCCTGGGAGGTGATCGCTGGTGGCAGGGCTGTTCTTCAGGCAGGAGGCACCGGTGTCCACACGTGGCCTGGTTCCGGAACTGGCAGGGCTTCAGGCGGCCCAGGGGTGCACTCGGGGATCAGGTGCCACCAGCATCCGGGGCTGGGCTGGCATGTGGGTGGGATGCCGTTACGGAGCGTTCCAGGGCCGTGACTATGGAGCAGCCACAGACGCGCAGACCCTCCTGCTCATGTGCTGAGGGCATGGAATCTGCCGCCTGCCCTCTGCACCCCTCTGCTGACTCTGGGCTCCGAGCGGGTCCACCTGGGGCTGCACAGATGGGGAGACCAGGCCACCCTCTGACAGCCTGGGGCCCATCCGACCTGGAAGGCCCGTCTACCCTGCAGCTTCCTGTTCACCACCCTCCAGGGACCGGGGCCTGTCTGCTTACCCCGGGGCCCCGCCCCCAGGTGCTGTTGATGGGGTGGAGTTTGCAGGAACATCTCAGGGTGGACCCAGAGGGCGCCCCCTGCTGGTCCAGTTACTAGAGGCTCCTGGTCCCGTGCTGATGGGGCGAGGGCTGCTGTTGGTAAACGTTTTGTCTCCCAGCCGGTCTACCTCCCTAATATCACTGGTACGAACGTCATGTCAGCATTACTGCAGTACACTGGACTTCTCTGCCACATCCCGGCCAGGCCCCTCCCACTGCTCCCCTGTGCCTCGCGGGGCCTCCTCCCTGCCCCGCCACTTCCCCTCTCTCCCGGTCAGCCACCATTCTCCACACGGCCGCGGGAGGGAGCTCTAAAAGCATAACTCAGAGCTGCGCCCTGGCGTCCTGCAGTGTCCTGTGTCCTTAGAGCCCAGGGCAATCTGGCTTCTCCCACCTCTGCAGCCTCAGCACCTGCCACCTTCTCCCCGTTCAAGGTGGTCCCGTCACACCGACATTTCTTCTGCCAGTTGAACCTCTGAGCCTTTGCCTATGTTGTTCCCTTTGCCAGGGGGACTCCAGGCCGTCAATCCTGGGTGACTCTGCAGGGAAGGGTCAGTCCCTCTGGAAAGCTCACTCCACGAGGTGAGGCCCCGTGGCCCTCCATGGTGCAGCTCATGACAGTTACTGCTTTCACGTCAGCCGATCTAACGATTGGAAACCCTGCAGGGTACAGACTGTGTCTCCCCTAGTCACACCACAGCCCAGGATCTAGCTCTGGGCTTGCTACACCGTGCGCTTCACAGCCCTGGGACCCTGTCTGCCCGGGTCCCTGGGAGGGAGGACGGGAATGACGGGACCGGGACCAGGGGCCCGCGTGTGCTGAGGGAGAACAGGACTCCCAGCTCTGCTTGCGGCTGCCTGGACAATCAGGATGGAGCCAGCCGGTCCGCCCTCTGCGGGTGAGGCCCGGTGTGCACAATAATAACGAAGTCACGAGCCCTCCTAACCTGGCCGGCCCACTGGACCACCAGGAACGTCCCTCACAAGTGCTCTGTTGGCTAAGGTGGGGGTCACCCTGGACTCAAGTCTCCTACCCTTCTCCAGAGCATTTGGGGCAAATCTGGTTCCACATCCAGCATGGCCAAGATTTACATCTCTGTTAAAACCCCGGTGGAATGTTCCTCTGAGCATCTCTGGTTTTACACTAAATGATCTCTGAGTTTTGCTGGTACTGGCTCCTTTTTCCTAGACAGGAGCCTTAGGGGCTGGGGCCCTGGGGCTGGGAGTTAAAATAATAAGGAAAAAACTCTAATCAGAGAGATAATGAAAATGGTCCACTATGAAGTAAATGGAACTGTTAACTAAAAAATAATTTGACTAAATGAGCCGTACATCATCTCCCTGTACTCACCCTCACTCACGTCTCTCCTCTAGAGCTTCCCCCTCTTCAGATGCTGCTTTTCCTCTTTCTTATTCTTCTTTTTGCTTAACTAGGAGACAGCAGTTAGGGCAACATCATCGTCATGAAGATTTCCAGGGAAAGGGAGGGAGAAGCCTAGCCATGCTGACAGCGTAGCTTTGTTCACGGGAACTGAAGAAACCATTTTGCAAATTGCATAAACTGAGTAGAAATTAGAACACCATTAAGGTCAGTTACAGCTGGGGATGGAGGGAGGGGGGGCCTGGGGCAGGGAGGGGCCCAGAGAGAGGGGCACGGCTTGCCTCTCCCCAGCTGTCCCCCTCACTCTTTCTTTCCAACCTCACCTCCCACAGCCCCCCTCCCTGAACCGACCCTGTGCCTCACACTGAGCCTTAGAAAGTTGATAATCATAATATGTCATTCAGGTCCATTGAGAACATAGTATGTCCCAGATGCTGAGTGGAGCAAATTCTCGGTGCCTTATTCATTCACCCCGAATATCATTCATGTATTCTCCTTCTTTCTTTCATTTATTGGACATCTACCAAACCCTCCTGTAGCCAAGATGCTGTGGCAGAAAGGAAGCTGGTATTTACTGAGTCACCATTATCTCAATTTATCCCTATAATGATCCCTTCTTACAGTCAAGACAGTGGGGCTCATGGTTCAGGCTGAGGTCACACAACATCTGTTTGGGGTCTCGTGGTCACCCAGTGAGGGTCCATCAGCCAGTGACATCTCTCATCCATTTCTGTCCCCCTCCCCCCGCCCCCATATGGGGATCTCCCTGTTCAGGGGATAGTAGTATTGCCCTGCCTGTGTGACAGGCACTGTGCATCTGCCCCCTTGTTGGCTGTTAATAAACAGTAAGCTTACAAGGCAAATCTCTGCCCTGGAGACAGATATGGACCCGCAAGGCTCGGGATTTGCCCGGCGCACCAGCAAGCCCATAGTGGACCCAGGATTCGAACCTGGGTGTAGCCCATCACCTTTGCTAGCCCTAGACACAGGGATGTGTGATTTCAAAGAAAGGCAGGTGGGCGGTATGTACAAGGTGAGTAGAAAAGCTGAGAAATCTGGCTGCAGAAGGAGGCATGACCCAGAAGAGCAGAGAAACCAAGATGAACCTCGAAAGAGGGAGGGATGGACGGGGCTGCCAGGTCCCCACTCCAGGCCTAGGTCTAAGTTCCCTAAGGCCAGAAGAACCCCCTGGAGCTCATCCCCTCCACTGTTAGTCTTTGCTTAAATTGGGTGGACAGTTTTCTTGTCACTTATAAGGAACCCTGACTCAATGCCAAGGAAACCTGTTTATTTTTAAAATCTGCACTTAGAAAAAAAAAATCTCATTTCTAACAATGTGTGTGTCTTGGAGAGCCCTCATAAATAATAGAAAGGAAGTTTTTGCAAACCTTTATGGGAATAAAACCTGAAATCTGGGCACACACTTGTTTAAGAAGTGATAATTAAGCGCTGACAATATAATTTCAGCATGTTTTTCATTAAAAGGTACTCAAAGACAACCATGTGTGGTGAGTCTGGTCTCCTGCTCAGAGTTCAGCCTCTCTGCCCAGAGCCACGGAGCTGGCCTGGAGGGTCCCTGCTCCCTGCCAGGTGGGACCTGGACCCCAGGCATGATGTTAGTATTTCAGACCCTGGGCTTGCTGAGCCCCACAGACTCCCTGGCTTCCCCATCACACCAGCCACACAGAACCACTCAACGCTCCTAGAACATTCCGTACCCTTTTGCTGGCACTTTCTAGATATGTAACCTTTGCATAAACTGGTTCTCTTGCCCTCCATTTCCCACCTGGGGAAATGTAATGTTCTGAGTCCCACCTTGAGCCCAGGTCTGTCTGCCCTGACTGAGCATAGGACAGGGGCTCTGGATCCATTTTCTAAGGCAATACCATGTGCTCCATTCAGCACACTGGCCTGGGTGACCTGTCTTCATAGACCCCTCAAGGTGGGCTTTATTGGCTCTATTTTCCAGCTAAGGCTCAGGGAGAATTGACTTGCTCACAGTTACACATCTAGAAAGTGCCAGCGTCCAGCTGGAGACCCATGTCTGGCCAACCCCAAATCCTGGGCCACCAATACAGCCCCAGGCTGCTTCCTTTCCGTTTTTGTACCATCTGCATCCAGATTGTTCTTCCCCTAAAAGCAGCAGGATATGGTGCCCATGAGTTCACATTCACATTTGCATTTTTTGGGGCCTGAGGCACAAAAGTTCACAGGTTGGCCACAAGCCCAGGACATGTGGATGTAGGAAAAAATGACTCAAACACACCCGTGTGGACACTGAACATTCCCAAAGATGTTAGTGAATGCATTCCCTGAACTCCACATCTGTATCCACACCCCAGTCCCATGTGCTGAGCCCTGATCCATATATCCAGCTGCCTCCCAGCATCCCTGGATACCTCATGGGATCCTCAGGTTCAGTGAGCCCAGATGGGTCTGGGGTGGGTGGGACAGGAAACAGATCCAACTTAGAAACTGGGTTCTGACTCCTGCTTCTGAAAACCTTTTCCCTGCAAACTCTAGAGAAAAGGACAGGGACATCCCCAGGGAGTGGAGAAGAAATGAACATCTGGGTGGCAAGTACCACGTTGAGGGTGGGAGTGAGATTATGAATTTTGATGACCCTAGGGCTTGGAATTAATACTCTTATGGGGACAAAGGAGGTCTTATGCCCATGGGAGCCCAAAACTGGGTTATTTGGTCTCCACACAGAGCTGGGATATTCGAAGTGCTTACATTTTCCGTGAAAGAGTGTATTAGAAACATATATTCTATTGGGAAGAAGTAGGAGATTGCAGGGAATCTTGTTTGTCTCTGGACTCTGGGAGGGGTTGGGACAACAAAGAGTTATCTTCAGAATTTGTAAACACAGGCCAGTACCTTCCTTGGGCTTACAGTTTTAATTTACCTCATGGGTTTGAGTTCTGAACGGAGACACCAAGGAACTCATCCATAATTGGACCCAGGCTACTGGTACTTCTGGGGCATCTGAAGAATGCAACCCAGGCCACATCCTCCACTCAGGTTGGATGAGATTCCCACAGAGAAGGCCCCAATGAAGAGGAGCTTGAAAACCAAAATCCCAAAAGAAATGAATGGCTATCTTATGAGAGGTAGCAGACAAACAATAATGGGAAGATAATTCAAAGAACCTCAAGTAATAGAATAATTCTAGGGGAGGTCGAATACAAGTATGCTTAAAATAAAGACATGAGAGAGAGAATCTAAATCGTAAGAATTGTGGGGGAGGGACGAGTAGGTGAAACACAGAGGGTTTTAGGGCAGTGAAAATATTGGTATGTGGTTATAATGGTAGATGTAATGGTAGATACATTATACATTTGTCCAAACTCATGGAATGTACGACACCAAGACTGAATCCTAATGGGACTTTAGGAGGATTAGTGCAGTGAGCATGTGGGAGAGGGAGCCACCATTGGCATTGCCATAGTTCTCTGTGCCAGGCACCGTCTTGGCTCCTGAAACAGTCCCCTGAAGCAGGTATCACTGCATCCTCACTTCACTGTTGAAGAAACAAGCTCAGCAGGGAGAACCTGCCCAAGGTCACTAGCCTGGGGAATGGCCAAGCCTGGACACAGACTCAGGCCCTCTGCCCCTGAAGCCACTGGATGGCTGTGAATTTGCATTGCCAGCCTCACCTTTCTGGACCTCAATTTCCTGATCTCTGCACTGCGGGCGCACAGGAAGGTCATGAAGCTGGCAGAAATGGAACCCCTAGCAACATTCCCGGCACAGGTGACCACTCTGGGGATGCTGTTATTGCCTGCATCATCTAGACAGGGAACCCAAGGCTTTGACAGGCTGAGAGCTGACATGAGCTCATCAGTCTGTGCTGACTTTTAGGCATCAGACTCTGGGCTGGAATGTGAGCTCTGGGCAGAATGACTTATCTGCCTGTTTCACTGACTTATACCTAGGGCTGGGCTCGGGGAATGAATGAATGTATGAATGAATGAGGTATTCTCAGGTCCTACTCCATGCACCTGTTATTCTCATAAGAATGTTCTCCATGCCCAGGAGTATCTCCAGCAGAAAGCTGCTCTGAGAAGCCATGTGGCGGCTGACACAGGGGAGGCTTCCGCCAGGATGATGGAGGCTACCTGACACCCAGCCCTGTTCTTCTCTTGACCTCTCACTACCCGACATTTTACATCTTCATCCTGTCTGCTCTGTGCTCCCCAGTATGTCACCAGCTCAGGGGGAGCAGGGACTTTGTTCCTTGCTGGTTCTCCTGGTTGGTTGCTGCGCTGTTGAAGTGTTATCACTGCTCTGAGCCTCAGTTTCCCCATGTGCACAGCAGGGAGATAATGTTCCCTTGCAGTCACTGCAGAGATGAAATGAGACTGCTCATCTGGTCCCTGGTGCAGGGTCAGGGTGACACATGGAGGGGCGAGGGGCCGCCCCACCTTTTTGCAACCAGGGATGTTGGGTAAGAAATGGATTTTATGAATGTTGCAGGGCAGGGGTCTTCTTTTTTCTTTTCTTCTTTGGTGATAAAGCTTCCTGCAGTGGAGCTCTCTTTTGTCAGAAGACGATGAGATTATCAAACTGGCTCACATGGTCTATTGAGGAAATTTCTGCAGGGACAAAGAGGCAAGAAATGTCTCTCCCAAGACAACCTCTGCTCTAGCTTTGCTCATCACGTGGTCGGTCACAGCGGCAATACGTCTGCAATGTCCGCAGTGCCCCATGTTTTACCTCCACGCTTCCGCTTGCACCTGCCTGAGAGACGCTGCCTCCCGCTCCGGAAATGAAGAGTCCGAGGTCTGGAAGGTCAAATGCAGTCTGCCCACAGATGGGGCTGAGCTCAGACCTGGTCTGTCTGATGCTGAAGCCTCTGGTTCTTGGCTCCTTCAATACCCAGAACCCCTACTCACTCAATTATGGAAGCATTCGCCCTAGCCAAGGATGAGTGCATCATATGGAGAAGATAGAAATTTCCATGTTTAATTATTGATCTTTTTCATAGGAGCTACTTTTATTTATTTTTCTTTTTTTAATAACTTTTGTAAGAGGTTCCTTCCTCTCTAAGAGTCATTAGTAATGACTAGGGATGATTCAAAGAATGCAGCAAACCAGAAGAGTTCTGGCCACCTGTCAGGTTGTTGGTGTCCTTGGGGGGGTGTCCTTGGCTGTCTTGGAAAGGTGAGTGAGGATCCCCTGACCCAGCTCCTGGTGAACCTGCTAGGGCTGCCCCGTGAAGCTGGACTTGCTCCGGGAGAACAGAAGGCAGAGAGGAGTCTGAGCCAGGATGGTCCTGCTGCGCAGAGCTGATCAGGTGACCTGCTGGGATGGTCACTGGGTCTCTGCCCAACACCATCAGCTGAGATGGGAGGCATGTAGGTCCTGGAACTAGTGGTGGGTCCTGGAGCTGATGGACCCTAAGTTAACTCATAGTCATGTGATTCTCTGGAGACCTGGGGTCACCTCTAGGTTCCTGACCCAGTGGACCAGTGTGTTCATCTTGGCTCTGCAGAACTGACTGTGAGCTCGCTCATCTGTTCCTTGTTGCTTCTGGGATCAAGTCCACATTTCATGATTCTCAGGCCTTTTTTGATCATCTCCCAATGCCCTCTTAGGTCATTTTTCTCCCCCTTCTGCCACAGCTAACTGGGGGTTGCATTGGCTGTCACCCAAATGTCAGGGGGTCACATACAGACAAGGGCATCATGCTGGGATGTCAGGGGTGATGACTAACTCTGACCCTGACCTGGGTCTCCAGTGAGAGCTCCTGGGCCCCTAGGGAGGGTGGAAATTTGGAGAACAATCTTCACCTCAACGGGGCTGTGGGGGAGTGGTGACTGAGGCCCAGGTGAGGGAGTGACTTGCCTGACATTCTGGATCTGGGTTCTCCCAAACCTGAGCTCTATCCACAGCCTCACCTGGCCTCGGGGTCTCACCAGACCATCACGGCAACCGCACCAGCCCCTTTCCTCCCTCCCAGGCCACTCCACAAACTTCCCCACACCGACATTAATTATATTTCCTGGAGGTCAATTGTAAGGTGACAGTGAAAATGTGTTATTTAAATAGCTATTATTAAAGTCATGCTGGGGGTTGCTACATAATAGGAAATTATCAGTGACCTAATTGTGAAGGCAATGTTGTGGTTTCCACTTAGCTCTCTGCATCGAAGCCAGAGTTGACCCCAGGGAGGGGCCCACCCCACAACATCATAGATACAGGCTTAGTGATGCTTTTATTAAATCCATACTGAAGTCACTTTAGGAACCTTCTCTGAGGTGAATGCACTGGGTTGTCCGGTCTCCTGGCCCCAGGTGTCTGAGTGGACACACCTTCCTCAGAGTTGGGGGTTTTCAACTCTTCTCACTTCCTCTCATGCAGCCGTCACACACTGAAGCCTGTGTCCCCTTAGGCGCCTACACAATCATTCATCTGCTTCTTGTTTCCTATATTTTCACATCGGTTATTCCTTCCTTCACTTCTCAGTTTTATTTTTCATGCATATCTTGTTTCTTTCATCTAAGTCTTCACACACTCACCCATGTGCTATTTGTTTCTTGCTTCATTCTGCGGTTCCTGGTTCCTTCGTCCCCCCTTCTGCCATGTCCTCTCGTTCGTTTGTTCTTTCTTCCAGTGCACCCACCCATGCACTCAGTTCCTCACAGTAATGGGGGCTTCCTCTCTCACCTATCTGTGTTGGTCCCTTCCATCACTCACCCTGAGTGCTCGGTCACGCTCATGTTCATTCATCTGCTCAGTAGTTCCTATCTTTTTGAATTAATTTGTTCATCTGTGCAGGATTTGACAAAAGAAGCTTCTCTGGGAGGGTTGGGTGTCTGTCCAGTCTGTCCAGTGTGCTCTGTGTGTTGGGTGTCTGTCCAGTGTGCATTCTGCCACCTCCCTGCAACTTGCCAGCATATTCTGGGTATAGCAGTGAAAAGGGCCCTGTGTTTTTATGAGCTCAGTTCTCATTATGGCATAATAATGTAAAACACACATAGAGGGAAGGATGCACATGGTGAGTGAAGCTCAGAGAGGTCCCGGGGCTGACCACGCCAGGTACCCAAATGCCTCTGCTGCCCCTCCTGATTGCTCAAGCATTGTTTTAGTTTGGGTCTCCTGGTGGCAGAACCTATCATAAGAGGTCAATACCTGTGGTTCAGGTGGGGCGAGAAGGAAACACTTGAGGGCAATGAGGCAGGGAGGAGCAGCCCTCCCATGAGGCTGGGTTATCAGCTCAGTGACAATGGCAGGTGGGGTGGGGTGGGGCTCAAGGCCAGATTCAATGGGGAACCAGAACACTGCATCAGGCACACATTGCACAGAGCTCCCCACCAGAATGGCTGGAAATGGGTATTTTTGTACAAGCTGCCTCCTCGGATCTTCCCAGGGCAGGAGCTTTCACACCCAGACAGGTAAGTCCTGCCACACAGGACGTCAGAGCAGGATTTGGTGGCCAGAGAAAGCCACATAGGGCAATGCAGGGGTAGGCAGTTGGACGTGGTTTTCAGACTGAAGTGGTCCAGCAGGTCTTTAAACCCACATGTTCATCAGAGTCCTCCTCCCCAACCTCCCCTACCCCAGCTCCTTCACCATCCTCCATCGAGGCCTTGCATGGACCTACTGTCCTCCTCCACTTAGAAGGATCCTTAGACCCCAATGGGCCCCATGGCTGTATTTTACATATTGGGGAAACTGAGGCCAGAGAGGGGAAGCCACAAGTTCCAGAGCACCCAGCAGTCTTTGGGATGCCCCAACCCCCCACTCTGGGTCTGACCTCCTCCAGGAATTCTCTGCCAGAAAGGTTCAGGGAGAATAAGTGGAGAAACAAGAGCCACTGCCTTTGAAAAGCCGGGAGACTGATTTGCCCTGGGGCTGTCTCTGCCTTTGAGACCCTTCTTCCCCCCACCCCACACACACGTTTGCTCATCTACTGTGGCTGCCAGTCCCACTTCAAAAGAAATGCATGTGATCGCTCCCCCATGAGTACGGTGTGCTATTGATATAATTATATCCAGTTAAAATCCCATCTGGGGAATATATTACAGAAGGAAAGGGTTTGACCTGGGAGAATTCAATCACCACACAGGTACTTTGATGCCTAAACTTACTTCGTTCAAATAGAGAAAGAGGACAGAGCCTTTAAGGGTTTCCCTCCTTCTTCAAAAGGGTCTGGGTGCCCATCACGTGAGCACTTTTAGACCATGTAAAAGGTCAGTGTTTGTCACTTCTCTGATCTGGCCCTCTTGTCTCCCTCCATCGCTACTAAGTCTTCCTCTCTGCACAAGGGATGCCCCCCTGCACAAAAGATTGCTTCCTGCAACTTATCTGCAAATTTTTTTTTTTTCTTGCAGCCCAGGGGTCTTCTTCCTCTCCTGGAGAGACTGGACAGTTATGGGGCCAAGAGACATGAGGCCAGGCAGCTAAGAGATTCAATTTCAGATACTCTGCTCCTTCTGTGCACTGTTAATAATAGCGACCATCTCCTGAGCCCCTGCTCTGGGCCAGGCACCGTGCCCAGGGCTTTCTACAATCACTGTAGCCTGGCAAAGCGGTGGGTCCTTTCTGTGCCCGCCGTTGTCTCCTCTCTGGATCATGGTCAAGCTGTCCCGATGGTCTCTCTGGTTCCATGGCTCTTCCTGCCATCGGCCACCTGTGCCTGTGGACGCATGAAACCCGACTAGTCTTGTTCTCAGAGTGAAGACTGGCCACTGAGCAAGCTGGATTGGTACAGAGGAGGTTGAAGTGCCCCCCCCCCAACCCCCTGTTCTTTCATTTAGGAGACAGGGGTAGACAGTGATTTGTCACAGAGGGAGGAAGGGCTCACTAGCAGACATGTCACGACTGGCAGCGGCTCACAGTGTCCATGGGGAGAGGGATGTGGGAATGTCCACTGGTCAAGTCGTCAAAGGAAATGGGCTTTTGGGTGGTCTTTGGCCCTGGGGCCAGGAATCAGGAGCACTGGCTTCCTCCTCAGATGTATCTGGAACATCATGCACTTTCTCTCTCTTGAGATCATGTGATTCTTTGAACAACTAGGATCTGTTGATCTCATTTGACAAATATCTGTCAGGTGCCTACTAAGTGCTGGGCACAGTAAGCCCCACGATACTGGCAGTGACAGAGACAAGCCAGATGGACTCTCAGCTCTGTCCACTGTGGTTGGCATCTCTGTCACCATGTGAAATCTCTACTTACAAGCACTGGCCCCCCTGCTGCTCTGTGTTGGGAACCATCCACCCCCTACACCCATCATATATTGGTCTTTCCATCTTTTCCTGTCATTGGGGCTGGGGATGGGAGAGGGAAACAAAGGGTCCACGGAGGACAAATCACAGAGCCAAGTGGGGCTCTTCTTCCTGTTCCTTTCCCCCAAGAAATGAGCAGTTTTATGCAAATTAATTTAAGATCAGCCCATAACTAAAGAAGAAAAAAAGAACTGGTTAGGTTCATTTTCTTAGTCAGCTTGTTCAAGTCTAGGATTAATCTACTCATCAGCTTAGCTCATCAGGAGAAAACATGCTTCTTCAGGAATTTTCTAACTGAAAATAATGCCTCATTAAGTTAAACATATTAACCTGAGAACAGTGTTGATGTCAGACAGACTAATGAACGTCATTACAGGGAATGCACCACGGTCAGCGGAGGGACCCACCAGCCCCAAGAGCGGTGTGCAGATGTGCTCAGCTGTTGTCTGTTGGATGAGGGAGGGTGGGTGTGGACTCACAGAGGGAGAGGAGGAGGTATGGGAGGAGGATAGAGAAGGAGCTGGTCGGGAGCTGCAGGGAGGCATGCCCCAGGAGGGGTTCCCCCCTGAATTCTGTTCAGGTGGTGAAGGGGGCATGGCCAAAGGAGGCGCCAGGTGTGGCATGCCTTGTTGCTGAGTCTGAGGGGAGGGACACTGGGTTTTAGCTTCTACAACAGGCTGGAGGGCAAGAGGGTTGGAGTGTGGGTATCAGAACCCTGGGGTCTAGTCTTCCTCTCTTCCATGTCCCGGTGGACAAGGTTCGGTTCCAGCCCATCTATACCAAGTGGAGTGTGGTGCTAGGCACTTCCTGCGCGTTACACTCAGGCAACCTCACAGACCCCCAGGGAGACAGGTGTTTTGGTCTCGGGTTCCAGATGGGGAAATTGAGGCTCAGAGCTGTTAAGGGGCTTGTCCAAGGTCAAAGCATGTGGGCAGGAGAGCTGAGGCTGTGACGCAGGCTGCCTGACCCTGGTGGATGTTTGTTCTTCCAGCTCCACAGTCTCTCCCTCCTGGTGGTCTGTCTTCAAAGCCCTCCTGACTCCATCCTCAGAGACTCTGTAATTCCTTAATTACAGCTGTGGGGAGAAGCTCTTTCTCCATAATTACACAAGGAGCACTGGGCTGTGAAGCAAATCACAGGGCTTAGAAGCCAGGTTGATCTAGATTTACCCGTGTCCCAGGAATAGACGAGCTGTTAGCCCTGGGCCCGGACACACCGTGCATGCTCAGGAATGCAGGCCCTCTGTTGTGCATGAGATCCTGGTGCACTCAACTGGATTTGGTCATTGGTGAAGGTCCGGGCAGGTGGAAAGCAAAGGGACAGAGCTGCCCTTCTTGCAGAGACAGTCTAGTCACAAAGGTGGGGACAGAGAAGAGTGGGAAGAGTCTGGAGACAGAGGTGGAGTCACTGGGACTGGCTGAGAGAAAAATCTGGGAGACAGCATGGAAGCGGTGGCTAGGCCAGCGGCCAGAGTTCTGTATAAAGGGCGAGTTCAGTTGGAGGCTCAGTCCAAGGTCAGGTAAGAGGGGAAAATATAGATATTCATATTTACAGACATCACAGCTCCTAGCCGACCCTCGGGATCTTCTTCACCACTGAAGTATAAGGGAGTGGACAGAGGCTAAGCCTATTCCTGAGCCAACATGTGGAAGATTTCATTTGATTCTAAAACATAAAACCATCCCCAGGCAGTGGTTATTATTAGCACCATGTGTCAGGTGAAGAAACAGGCCCAGAGATGTGGACTGACTGGCTAAGGTTATGCAGTTCATAAGGGATGGGTTTCATGGACCGCCGACCAGGATTTCCTCTACGCCTTTGGTGCTGTCCTCATTTCTGCTAATGACAGATGTCCAGAAAATGCCAGCCGCTGAGTCCTCTCCCTTCCTGATTTGGCTCTGAGGTGGGATGGGTCTCATGCCTGGGAGACATGGAGCGCCATGAACTCTTCCCAACCTTGCCTCTGGAGAGACGGGTCCTGCCACCCCCTGGCAGCATGAGCCTGAGGGACCCTACTCAGAGCTGGTGTGCCTGCCTCGCAGAGGGATCCCAGCTGTTCCCCGATGGCTGAGCGGTCCCCTCACTGTGAGCATCTGCTCTTTCAGAAGGTGGGCTCTGAGCATTCGGACTGAGCCTCGTGGCTGCGGACTTCAGGTGTCGAATGGTGTGATGTTGTGTTTAATTTCACTGCAATTATTTCTGCAATTATGTGTTTAGCACCGTTCTCTCCCATAAGCTCTTCGTTGGAGAAATGCATCCAGCTTTGTCAGATCATGTCAAAGGAGACAAGAAACTCCAGCTTAATTGCGGGAGCAAGCTTCATGAAGGATATGTGATGAATAACTCTGAAAAGTAATGCGTCCATGCAACACAGAGACAAACATCCATGTGCAGACGAGTGTTGTCTTTCAATACAGGAAAGGCTGCCACACAGAAGACAGAGTAAGTGTTCTCAGTGTGGCCTGATGGACTGTCCTGCAGTCAAAGCTATCTTGCTATGGAGATGAAATGGGCTACCTTGATAGGTAGTGAGCTCGCCGTCCTTGGGGGTATGTAAGTGGAAGGTGAATGACTACTTGTTGGGAGGCACAATACAAGGACAGCCTAGGTTGGAAACACATCGCAGCTTTTGTGCATTTCAGGGCACATGACTCTACCTTGTTGGGCCTGTTTCCTTTCCTGTAAAGTGGGGATAATAATGCTATTTTCCACACAATTGTGTTACTGGGCTATTTGGTTTAAGGGAAAGGATATACGGAAAGCCTTAGCACAGAGCTGGGTACAATAAGAAGCTGCCAGTGGTCTTCTACGGTCAATCAGTGTATAAATTTTATTGTGGGGTTTCTGGTATCATATGAGGCATTGGACCTAAGCCTGTTCCAGCACCCAGGATCTTTGGAAATTCCCTTTTTTTGCAGATGTTCTAGCGTGAGGGGAGCGTCCCTCCCTCCCCTTGCCCTGCTCCCTCATCACAGCCTTCAGAAATGGTCTCTGCTGCTCCAGAGTCCCTGCCTGGTCTCCCTTGTTGGACTGTGGCGCTGGGGTGGCATTTCGGGTCTCCTCGTTTTCCACTGCTCCTGCGCCTATGAGGATGCCCGGTGTCCAAAATGTGGAGGGGACTGTGGGAACCAGAGTCTGTTCCCCGACATTCATGGGGTTTGAGAAAGAGAAACCCCTCTGGGGGAGATCTGAGGGGCCCCTCCATCCCCACACAGGACCGATTTGCTCTGAGTCTTCCTTAATCATCCTCTCTGGACTTGGAAAGGAAGTTTAATTTCAGCCACTGGGAAAAACTATATTAAGACTCCGAAACCCCACTGTGAATCCCCCCCACATCTCCTGAGGTCTCTGGGCAGGGCGCCAGCCAGCCGTCACATTTCCTCTCGCAGTACAGGCCTCCCTGTGAGTCACTGGCCACTGCTCGCTTGTTAATAGATTTAATTTCCACGGGCTCTAGGTGTTTCCTTGGAATTGATCTGCCCGTAAAAAGTATGCTTTGGAGACCTGAAATAACCATCAGAGAGCCTTAAATGAATTACACTTTATCAAGAAGGGAAAACAATGTGCTCAAAACACGCCCTACAAGAAGACAGAGGGCTTCCTGGCTGGGTGGCAAGGAGGGGGGAGTGTGCGGCTGTTCCACGGGAGCCTGATGTCCCAGGTCATTTTCTTTATCATATGAAGTAGCATTTCCTGCTTCTGTCCCCACTGGCTCTGCCCCCACAGAGAGAGGGGTGTTGGAGTCACTCCCCTCCTCTCTGGGGGGGGCTTGCTTTGCCTGGAGAAGGGAGGACAGTGTGTCACTCCCACAGTCTCAGCTAGGACCCTCGAGAGCAGGTTAGGTCCAGCCAGGGCTCCCTAGATCCAAGAGGGAGCAGGCCGTGGCCAGGACCCAGGCTCCATGGCCAAGAGCTCAGTCTCTACAGCCACCAAGACTGGGTTTGATCCCAGTTCTACCACTTTCTGCCAGCGTCCTGGGAACATGACATCTCTGAGACCTAGTTTTCTCATGTGCACAGTGGCTTCTGGGTGCCTTTGGATCCAAGTTCATTTTTCCTGTGTGAGGACAGGAGGAGAGGGAGCTCATGCTCTCCTGACATGGGCTCATGCCACTCACCTTCCAAGAGAGTAGGGCAGAGGGAAACCCTCATGTCTGATTTTTTATGGGTGTGAAGGACTCCCAGCCCTGGACTGGGAGTTGGGAGACTTTGGATCAGGTACCTACCCTGCTCTGTGCTGGCATGTGGCCTTTGGATGACGTGTGACCTCCGCCTGCTGTCCCCAAGGACCCTGTGAAGGGAAAGGCACCTGGCTGGAGGCATAAGGAGATTCAGCATCCTAGATCCAGGGGGATTTGGAGTGACTCAGGCCCCCTGATTTTACAGGATTGGAAACACACAACATGCTCCCCATGCTTGGGCGGTCCTCGGCCCTGGGGCCAAGTGTGTCTGTTCTGCATGCAACGCAGTCCCCGCTGGAAACTGGTGTGGGGGACATAGGGGCAAGAAGGCAGGTGGAAGGGCTTTGCACATTTATTGTCACCCTACAACTTGCTGGGGGCCGGGAAAACAGCAGCCAAAGGCCTGTGTCCTTGCTAAGCTTCCAAACACTGGAACTGATTTCTTTAGCTTTTCGAAGGGGAGAACTGAGTTCCAAAGAAGGTGAAGTCTCATTGCCATTTCATGGGGGAGTGGGATCCGGGGAGGCTGGGCACCCGAGGTCACACCTCTAGCGAGGGACAGCTGGAGATACCAAGCAAAGTGGTTTCCCGAGTCTGCACACTACGCCATTACCGGGTACCATGAGGGACACAGCACCCCGGGGAACAGGGGACAGAGGCTGATGGCGTGTAGTGCAGGGGCCTCAGGGGGCCTCCATGTGCATTGCTGGGAGGCCCGATACCCTCCATGATCAGAGGCGAACCTTCGGGTTCACCTCCTAGAAGGTAATAATTAAAGCAGGCAGAGAGGAAGGAAGAGCTCTGGCATCTCAGGAGGGGAGGAGTGGGACTCCTCTCAGAGGGAGGAGCAACCCAGTTCTCCTCTCTGCACTTCCCTTGAGGAGGGCTGGGAGTGGGGCGAGCAGAGGAGGGAGCCCTAGAGCAGGAGCTCACAGGGTTCCCCACTTCAATGCTGTGTGACTTTGGGAGAGCTGCCTCTCCACTCTGAGGGGCAGTTCCCACATCTGCAGATGGGAGGCACTGATTCCATCAGCCTTTCCCTCCTGCGCTGGGATGGACATGAGCCCTGAGAGCTGCACCAATGGTCTCCCAGGACCACAGCAGCTGTGAGCGCAGGGGTCAGGGCTGGGGGCCAGAGTCGGCTGCAGGTCCAGGTGTAGAGCTATCCCGTGAACTCCCGCAAGTTCTTGAACACCCAGCAGTCTTGCCAGTGCGATCTTCATCCAAAGATTTTAGCTTCCACAAATCATTGTTAATAACACACCATGCTGTAATCACTGCAAAGCCTCAAGAGGAATGAGACGTACCCTGGACATAATGAACTAATTATTGTCAGGTAAGTAAGTCACAATCGGAAAGCGGGCTGGAGCGCACACAATCTTTGCTGCTGGGCACCAGCCTTGGAGTCTGGGAACCCATCCCTGCCATGTGCTCATGGGGAGCTCTGGGCTTGTTCTAGGCAAATGGGCAGGAAGGGATCAGGAAGGGGACAGCCGAGCATGGGGAGGTGCCTGGAAGTTACCAAAAACCACGTCCCCACACACAGAGTAGTGGGAGGGTGGGGACATGTGTTCCCTAGGGTTCCCTAGGGTCAGGTGGGTGACCTTGGGGCTATGACTTAACCTCTCACATCCTGAGCTTCCCTGCCTGGAAGGCAGAGCTGGCAAGCCACCCCCCCCAACCCAGGGGCCATGAGGGCCCTAGGGGAGAGGAAGCTCTCCGCAGGGCCGGCTCACAGGAGGTGCTCGGGGGAGGAAGTGGCTGCACCTTGAGTTGGGGGCTCAGATGACCTGCTGAGCTGGGTGGAGGGTGATGTGGGGAACTGGCTTCCGGCCCTCATTATCCCATCTCTGGTCACCTGAGGGGGTTCTGGGCACCACTCCACAGGGTGGGTAAACATTGAGATGGACTAGATTTAGGAGAACGATGTTCTGGATGACACACAGAAAGATTTTTGGGGGGAAGCCCCAGGCACGGGGAATGTGAAATTCAGCCCACCATTTACGGAATCTGGTGACAGGTGCTCACCTGGCTGTCTGGGCCAGGCCAGGTGTCCAGCCACGGGTAGGGCGCAGCTCCATCCATCACGGGGGCCTGACTCAGGCTCAGGGAGCAAGATTCAGGCTCAGCCTCAGTCAGTGAAGGTTGGGGTTAAAGGTAAATTCTCCCTCTTCCTCCCAAGTCATGGGTACCCCACAAAGTCTGCACTAGGGGTTTATTCTCAGGAGCGAAGCCAGAGCCTGTCCCTGCCCTGAAGCCAGGGTCCTGATGATGGAGATGAACGTGGGAATAACACCAAGTTGTCCTAGGTGTCTCCTCAAGGGTCAGGCACCACCTTCCTCATGAACTCAGTTTGCATCACAGCAGTCCTGTGGAGCAGGTTCCATTACTGTCCCACTTTACAGAGGAGGAAACTGAGGCATACAGAAGTTAGGTGATTTGCTGAGGGGGAGCAGAACCAGCAGCCAGGCCGGACTCAGAGCTTTGTCTCCTCAGTTGCCAGCTGCACGAGAGGCTCTGAGAAGCCCTGTAGTGGAGAACCATTGCACCTTTTCCCAAATATGTGTGACAAGGAACCCTGTGCTCAGAGCACTCTCTAACCCACTTTGGGATCCCTGATTCCCATTGGCCCCAAGGAGCACAGCCCCATCCTTGCACCAATCACAAAGGTCAAAAGGATGGCCTGGGGAGGAATTAACCCTACGCATGCCAGACTGGCTGAGGGTTGTTTGGACTGGGGTCTGCACAGGAATTCCTATTACTTTACAGGTGGAAGAGTACAAGGTTCTGGCTGGCAAACCCCCACAGGTATCTGTTTCTGAGTTGGAGGCAATAACAACAAATACAACTAGCAAACTGAAGAGGCCAAAACACGCCCCTAATGCTTCTGGAAGCTTCCGGAACATGGCAGATCTCACTTCCTCTCCCAGCGTTTCAGGACTTTGGAACTACTTTTTCCCTAAGTCCTAGAGTTTTAGAGCAGGAGGCCTTCAAAGTCCCTTGGTTGAGTGCCCAGATCTTGGTGTCTAATGCTGTTCTCCAATAAGGGGAACCACAGACCATTAGAGAAATGGCTGAATCGAGGGCTGAGGAGGAGACTGTGGAAGGTGTGTCTGGGACGGTGCGTAGTGCTAGAAAAGTAAGAAAGTGCTCCACAGACTCTGGAGCCCATGGCCAAAGGACTCAGGGGCCCCCACGTACTCCCCAAGACAGAACAATTTGAGTAACACCATGACGCTGTGCTGGACTATAACCCAAAGTATTAAAATACATATCCATGTGTCTACACGGATACAATGAATGAATGAATGTATAAAAAATAGGAGAGAAGAGACAGATCTTCCAAAAGAAGAATTCCAAATAATTTATACAGTTGACTAATCTAACCCTGGAACAATGCAGGGTTAGGAGCATTCCCCCACCGAGAACTTGAAAGCCCGTGTATAATTTTGATCCCCCCAAATCTTAACCACTAATAGCCTACTGTGGCTGGGAAGCCTTACCGATAACAGAAACTGTGCATTAATACATATTTTGGTTACTTGTTATAGACTGTATTCTTACACTAATGTCAGCTAGAGAAAAGAAAATCACAAGGAAGAGAAAATGCATTACAATATTGCAGCGTGTTTATTGAAAGACCACATGTGCAGGCGGGACGGCTGGGCCAGGACAGTGGAGGCAGTGATGGCAGGGGCAGGGGGCCTGGCCCCAGGGATGACAGTGTGCCACAGCCTGGTTGCTTCCGTTTGCAGCCACCGCTGATGGGACAGTGACCTGGGGCAGAGCACAGCTGTCCCATCTGCCTGGAGGAGTACCGGTGGCCTGTGGCCATCAGCAGCTATGGCTCCATATGTATTCGGGACACTTTTGGGAGGTTATGGGGCTGGGAGAGGCCTGAGTTCTGTGGCTGCACCTGTGCAGCGCTGGCCCAGCCTTGGATCTCTCTGTGCCTGTGTGCAGGATTTGGGGTGCACAGGGGGACCCCGGATACAGGGCACCATCTCTGCCTTCTGAATGCTTTCCTCTGCTTCAGCCCCACCTCCTGCCCACAGGCACCTGCCCACCAGCTCCGTGCACCTGCCCAGGTGAGCTGCAGCCGGCCAGGTACTCAGAGGGCAGCATGCGCCTCCTGTGTGCCAGGTGTCTCCCATTGGGTCCCCTGGAGACACGGGTGGGCAGCTGCCTTGTGGCTTTTGCCGTCAAGTCTAAAAGAAAAATCTGAGTGTAAGTGGACTCACTCCATTCAAGTCCCTATTGCTTATGGGTCACCTGCCCTCTCTGCTTGAGCTTGGGTCCCCACTTAGTGACTTGCTTGCAGAGAATAGAGTGAGGGGAGGACCCAGGGCCAGGGCTCAGGGAGTGCTTACAGTGGGGAAACTTGGCAGACATCACCCTGACTGGGTGGTGGAGGTCAACATCACAGTGATATGTCACATGGGTAACACGTGTTCTCTCATAGGATGTGAGGAGAAGAGCACTTCACCTCCATGCTCTTCTTCCCCTAAACCAATAACCCCACCTAGTCGTGAGGAAGACATCAAGCAAACTCGAAACTGAAAAGCATTCTACAAAGTACCTGACCAGTACCCCTCAAGACGCCAGGTCACAGGGCAAGAAAGACAGAGAGTGTTGCAGACCAGACCCGGTGGGGGTGGGGGATGGTAAGGGGGCAGGAGGACTGAATGTAATATATCCTGGATGAGAGTCTGCAACCGGGAAAGGGCATGAGGGGGAGAAACTACCAAGACTGAGTAACATCGAGAGTGTAGTTTACCGTAACATGTCAATGTTGGTTTTGTACTTTAAACAAAGGCACTCTAGCTATGGAAGATGTTAATCTGAGGGCAAACTTGGTCAGGGGTACAAGGCTACTCCCCATACTTTTGCTGCAACTCTTCTGTGAATCTAAGTTCTTCCAAAAAAAAAAAGTAATAAAAAAATCTCTTGGTTCTACCCCATCACTGTAACATATGAACAAAGACCCAAAGAGGTCACCTGAGTGCAGAAAGTTCTCGGGAGCCAGGCTTGGTGTTACCCAGAGTAGAGAACCTGACCATCAGAGGCCTAGATACATCAGGGGTTATTTTTTCCCAGCAAGGAGACAGCTCCCAGATGTCATGGGTCCCAGCCTGCTGGTCTGTTTCCTCTGGGTGTCCTCTGAATGCCTGGTCCACCCTGAGGTCTGAGAGCAGCCGCTCTACCTGAGCCTTGGGTCCCCTTTCAGGACAGGCGGTGTGGGGTCCATGGCGAGCCCAGCAAACACCTCTGGGTGTGACACCTCTGCCCCATCACAGTGGACCTGAGTTGTGTCCCAGGACTAATGCGGGAAATGTAATGTTTTCTACGTCTGGCTGGAACTGTGTCATATGACTACCCACAGGGGGCCAGGGAATGTGATGTTTTTAAGCAGGGGAACCATGACAAATGGGGGTTGTGTCAGTAAGGAAGAAGAGGAGGGTGACTGTCAGTGTGTGGCCCACTGTCTCTGCCTGGACACTGACAACCTCGTTTCCTGTCTGTCACCTCTTTGCATCCTCACGACTCAGTTGCTGTGGTCTGGCGGGGAGAGGCCGGCCTCTCGCCATGGTCCCACAGAAGTGGTTTGTGGGTCTGACCGGAGCCCTGACTCCCTGCCCTAGGGCATCCCACACTTCCCCAACTCTGGCTGCTGCCCTCTGCTTGCCCTCTCTGCCCCCTCTCTGCCCCCTGTCCAGTTTCTGCTTTTCCAGCCCCCGAAACCAGCGGGGTGGGGGGCACATTCCCACAGCCCAGAGACCAGCAGTGATGGGTCACCATTTATGGTCCTGGCAACACTTTAAAGTTAAAACCCACTTTCAGGACGCCCAGGTGGCTCAGTCATTTAAGCATCTGACTCTTGATTCCGGCTCAGGTCATGATGTCAGGGGCACGAGATTGAGCCCAGCATCGGGCTTGGCACTCAGCATGGAGTCTGCTTGAGATCCTCTCTCCCCTTCTGCCCCATCTCCCACTCTCACTCTCTATCTCTCTCTAAAACAAAATTTGAAAAAAATCTGTAAAGTTAAACCCCACTTTAAGCAAACCTGCTATTGACTCGTCACACTCCTGTGCCTCTAGTGGGGTGCTCTCTGGAGCAGTCTTTGTGGAGGACACTTGGGCAGCATCTACCTAATTCAAGAGGCACCCATCTTTTCGCTCAGCAATTTCACTCCTAGAAGTTAGTGATTCTGAACAGCTCGGGGATATACATTTATGCAAGGGGGTTCTCTATGGCATCATTTGTAATAGCAGATAAAACATGGAGACAGCTTAAATGTCCATCAGTAGGAGATTGGTTAAATAAATAATGGGGCATCCATACTACTGAATACTAAGCAGTCATTAAAAAGATTGAGTTTAGTCTCTGTGCACTAACATGGGAGGATCTTCACAACATATTTTTGAATAAAGAGAACAAGTTGCTAAAATATATGAGCAGTGTGATGAAAAAATACTCTATCCATCTCGGTCTGTGCACAGATAAATATGTGGACGGATGTGCACCTTTGTGGGGAAAGCCTTGGGGAAATTCATCACACGTCTGAGATTCATCTGTCCCTTTCCAAGGTCACTTGTACACTAGATCCCGTCCTTCCCCGCCCACTTGGGAACACCACCCCAGCCGCCCTTACCCGCCTGCGTTATCAAAGTACCCCTTGCCGCGGGACTGCTCACATCCATGTACAAACATGTCAGGACCTGTTTCTACAACTACAAAGAATAAAACACACAATAAAATAACAATAAAAAAAAACTCTACTGGTAACACATTTCTTTGCTTTATTTTTACAGTGAATCCCCTTAAAAACATTATCTAGGCTCATCATCTCCCACTTCATTCCTCCAATTTACTTGTAACACAATCATATCTGGATTTCTTCCCCACCCCTCTCTCCACAACTGCTCTTGGGGACGTGACCAGTGACCTCTATCACATCCAGTGGGCAGTTTTCAGTTTTCTCAAAGTCACTCCCTCCTCCTTGAAACCCTCTCTCCCTCCTCTTGTCCCCATACTCCTTGGATTTCCTCCTCCTTCTCTGTCTGTCCCTCTCCATCTCCTTTCCAAATTCTTCCTTGGCTCCTCTCCCTGTAAACAGGTGCTATCCCTGGGCTCTATCCTTGGTTTTCTTCTCCTTACCCTCTCTCCCTCCCTTGGAGATCTCACCAGAAGGCACCCAGGCCTCTCAGCCTGGCCCTCTTCCTGAAATGTAGGCTTGTATATCTCTACCTGGGCATCCCATAGGTATCTGGTGTCCTTCACACATCCCAGATGGAACTCTCTGCTCCACCTGCCTTGCTTTCCACTCCGCCCGCCCCCCGACTGCCGCCACCATCTCCCTCATCTCCATGAGTTCTAATTGCTCAGGCTGGAAACCTGGAGTCAAGCCGGACCTGCTCTCTCTTCCTCTTGTGTCCCATGTCCCATCTGTCAGCAAATCTGGTGGCTCTTCTTTGAAAGATGTCTGAAACCGACCCCTTCTCATCACCTCCACAGCTCCCTCCCTGGTCCCCACACCAGTCACATCCTCCCTCTTCTGGATATCATGGTAGCTTCTGTCGCTTCCAAAAGTTGGCATCTTGGGGAGGGGGGGTGGTCTGTGTGATCTTAGGAAACTTGTCGAATTCAAATTAAGTCCAGCAGCATGTGCTCAGAGTCTCTTTGGGTAGATGAGTTTGAGCTTCCTCACCATCATGGCCTTGGGGCAGTCAGAATATGTATATGGCAGCTCAAGTTTCCAGCATGAGTGTTCCCAAGAACCAAGCAAAAAACTTCATTATCTTTTATGACATAGCTTGGAAGTCATATGATGTCATTTCTGCTCTACTCTATTGACTGACCAGTCCCTAAGCTTACCCAGCATTTGAGGCAAAGTGACATAGACTTTATCCTTCTGATGGAGGAGTGTCAAAGAATTTATAGACATGTTTTGAAACTAACACAGATAATATTTGTTGTTCTTAAAGCCTTGCAAAAATCTGAGTTGCCTTCTGGTAGAAAAACTACATGTCTGCATAGAGAGAAGGGGACACGAAATGACCACAAATGCCTGCCTAAAATTCACTTTGCCTGAGATTATGTCCAGACCCGGTTTTAGCCAAAATAGAGTAACCCCATCTCTCCCATTTCCTCCCTCTGACAACCAAAATCTCTGGACACAATGCAAGAAAAACTCATAGGAAAATTCTGGAAGGTGGAAAGAAGAAATCCAAAGACTTCAGGACTTTAGGAATAACATGGCAGGGAGTTTTCTGAGTTCTCTCATTGTGTCCTGTATACTCGAGACAGAGAGCAGCGGAAGCCTCCAACCTGGATCACCAACAGGCACAGACAAAAAACAAGCTCCAAGCAAAGCTGTTTTCCGAGGCAAATAACCAGGGAAAGGGCTGTCAACCCAACAGAAAGCTTTTTGGCAACACTTCCTATTTTACACACATACCAAGGAAAACCGTCCACATGCTCTGGTGTCTATAGGGCAGGCAGGGAGATGATCTTCCAGGGCTGGTGCTCTGAATTCCCTACCGGTGATGTCAGCAGGTTCTGATGGTGATCAGAACTTCCATCTCTACCCAGTACCTACATGACTGAATGATAAAATATGAAGCGGGATTAGTCGACCCTCCACACATTCCAGACACCCCGCTCTGGTCTCGACGGGGAATAGTGAAGAGATGAACACACATCAACAGAAACAAGATTGAGTGAGGGAGTGTGAGGCAAGGCTAGTAGCTCTCCGGTCTCCCCTGTCCACCCTGGTATCAGTGGAGCTCATTGAGAAGCTGGGCTTCCATCTGGCATCAACAAGGAGGAATGAGGTGGGGCTGTGAGGCAGGATTATTTGCTAATCCACTTTCCTTGCCCTGTGTGAGTGAGAACACAGTAGTGACTTTCAGCTTCCTACATGCCAGACTGAAAATTGGAAGACTGAAAATTGTCATTGTTGTTTCATTTTCGATTCCTCGAGGTTTCCTATGTAGACAAGCATGCCATCCATAAGTAGAGGCAGTTTTATTCCCTCCTTTTCAGTCTGTATGCCATTATTTGTTTTTCTTGCCTTATTGCTCTAGCGAAAACTTCTGATACTATGTTGAATAAGGTAAGAACATATATTTTTACCTTTTTCCTAAACTTAAGGGGAAAGCATTTAGTCTTTCACCATCAAATACAATGTTAGGAATAGGGCTAGTTGCTGCTTTGGTAGTTGCTGCTAATACACTGAGGAATTTCCTCTCTATTCCTAGTGTGGTGAGTGTTTTTAATCATCAATAGGCATTACATTTTATCAAATGTTTTTACTTCATCAATTTACATGGTTATATAATTGTTCTTCTATAGCCTGATGATACGGTGGGTTACACTGACTGATTTTTTAATAGTAAACCAAAAACTAATGGTGTAGTATATGTTGGCTAATTGAATTTAAATTAAAAACAAAACAAACAAAAAAAAATGACCAGTAAACCAGCCTTTCATACTTGAGATATATCCTACATGTTCAAAGCTTATAATTATTTCTATACACTGCTGGATTTGATACTTTAATATTTTGTTGAGGAATTTTTGTATCTAAGTTGATGAAAGATTTTGGTCTACAGTTTTCTTTTTTGTACTGCCTTTTGTGGGTTTGGTGTCAGGGTAATATTGGCCTACAAAATGAATTGGGAAGTGTTCCCTCCTCTTCTATTTTCTGGAAGAATTTGTGTAAAATTGAAATTAGTTCTTTAAATATTTGGTAGAATTCTCAAGTGAATCCATCTAGTCCTGGAGATTTCTTTTGGGGAAGTTTTTTAATTATAAGTTCAATCTCTTTAATAGTTATAGGACTATCTGAATTGTCTATTTTATCTTGGTTGAGTTTTGATAGTTTGTGGTTCTCACAAATTGGTTAGTTTCTTGTAATTGTGATGATATGTGCATGAAATTGTTCATATTATTACCTTATTGTAATTTTAGTGGCTGCAGGATGTATAGTAATATCCTCTATTTCATTTTGAAATTGGTTATTCATGTCTTCTCTCTGCACATCTTTGTCAGTCTTTCTAGAGGTTTATTAATTTTATGAATTTTTTCAAAGTACCAGCTTTTTGCTTCATTGATTTTTCTCTACTCCTTTTCCATTTTAAAATTCATTGATATGTGCTATGTACAAGAAATACACTTTAAATATAAAGAAACAGATAGATTAAAAGCAAAGGGAGGGATAATGATATACCATGCTAGCATTAATCAAAAGAAAGCAGGAGTGGCTAAAGTAATTTCAGATAGAGAAGATTTCAGACAAAGGAAACGTATCAGGGATAAAGAGGGGGTATTAAATAATATAATGTGGCCAATTCTCCAAGAAGGCATAATAATCCTTACCATGTATGCACTTCACAACAGAGGGTCAAGCATAAATGGAAGGTTTTGTGTAAAGCAAAAACTTAAAAACCTGCAAGAAGCAGATGAATCCACTATTATTGTTGGGGACTTCAACACTCTTTTATCAAAATGGACAGGCATAATTTCAGTAAGGACATAACTGAATCCAACTATCCCATCAATCAATTGGATATAATGCATCTCCATAGACTACTTCACCCAACAACAACAGATGACACATTTTTCTCATATTCATGTGAAAAATTCACAAGGCTAGATAACATTCTGGGCCATAAAACTCACCTTAATACATTAAAAAAAATAGAACTCATACCATGTGTGCTTTCAGACCACAGTGGAATTAAACTAGAAATCAATAACAGAAAAGTAGCTGGAAAATCCCCCAAATACTTCCATAATAAATAATACCTTTCTGAATAACACATGAGTCAAGGGAGGAAACTCAAGGCAAATGAAATAATATTTTTAACCGAATGAAAATGAAAATACAACTTATCAATATTTGTGAGACACCGTGAAAATATTATTTAGAGGGAAATTTATGGCACTGAATGCACATTTTAGAGAAGAAGAATATAAAATCGGTCTTCTAAGTTTTCTTCTGAGGAAACTAGAAAAAGAAGGGCAAATTAAATCTAACATAAGTGGAAGAAAAGAAATAATTAGAATAAGAGGAAAAATCAATGAAATTGAAAACAGGAAATCAATAGAGAAAAATCAATGAAAACAAAAGCCTGTTCTTAGAAAAGATTAATAACAGTGATAAGCTTCTAGCCAGGCTAATAAAGAAAAAAGGAGAGAGGGGACACAAATTATTAATACCAGAAATGAAAGATAGGACATCATTACAGGTCCCATGGAAATTAAAAGGATAATAAAGGAATACTATGAACAACTTCATGCCCACAAATTTGATAACTTAGATGAAATGGACCAATTCCTTGAAATCTGCCAAAATTCACACAAGAAGAAGCTGATGATCTGAACAGGCTGATATTTTTAAAGAAACTGAATTAATAACAACTTTCTAAAACTTCCAGAAAGCACACAGGCCCAGATAGGTTTACTGGTGAAGTCTACCAAACATTTAAGGAAGAAATTATACCAATTCTCTACACTCTCACCGAGAGGAGAGAAGCATGGGGAATACTTCCAAACACATTGTATGAGGCCAGAATTACCCTAAAACCTAAACCAGACAAAGACGTAACAAGAAAAGAAAACTACAGACCAATATTGTTCATAAACATAGATGCAAAACCCTCAACAACATATAAGCACATAGAATCCAACTATATATAAAAAGAATTACATACCATGACCAAGCGGGATTTATTCCAGGTATGCAAGGCTGGTTCAACATTCAAAAATCAACTAATGTAATCCATCAGATCAACAGTCAAAAGAAGAAAAATCACATGATCACATCAATAGATGCAGAGAAAACATTTGACAAAATTCAACTCCCATTCATGTTAAAAAAAAAAAAAAGCCTCCCAGTAAACTAGGAATAGAGGGGAAATTCCTCTATTTGATAAAGAACAGAGACCACCCCTGACTTAGTGTGGTTCAACTTATGCTTTTTCAACTTATCGATGGTGTGAAAGCAATACACATTCAATAGAAACCATACTTTGAATTTTGAATTTTGATCTTTTCCCAGGCCAACAATATGTACCACAGTGCTCTCTCATGCTGCTTGGCAGAAGCAGTGAGCCACAATGCCCTGTCAACCACATGACTGTGGCCATAAACAACCCAAACACTTAAAACTATTCTATATCCATTTAGCCCTTCTATTTTTCACTTTCAGTACAGCATTCGATAAATTATATGTCAATATTATGACAAAATTAATGCCAATAAATTATATATAATCAATACTTTATTATAAAATAAGTTTTGTGTTAGATGATTTTGCCCAACTGTAAGCTAATGTCAGTGTTCTGAGCACATTTAAGATAGGCTAGGCTAAGCTATAATGTTTGGTAGGTTAGGTGTATTAAATACATTTTTTACTTACTTTATTTTCAACTTAGAATGTACATAATCCTATTGTAAGTTAAGAAAGATCTGTATCTATAAAAAAAAACCCCTATAGTTAACATTATACTTAACAGTGAGTAACCCAAAATTTTTCCACTAAGAAGTCAGGGATGTTCCCTCTTACCACGGCTTTTTAACACTGTACTGATAGTCTCATTTAATGCCATAAGACAAGAAAAGGAAGTTAAAGGTGTACAGATTTTTAAAGAGAAATAATACTATTTTATTTCACAGATGACATGATTGTCCATGTAGAAAATCTAAAAGAGCTGGCTAAAAAACTCCTAGAACTAATAAATGAATAGCAGTATTACAAAATACAAAGCTAATACACAAAAGTCAATCATTTTCCTATCTATCAGCAATGAACATATGAAATTTGAAATAAAAATATAATACTATTTACATTTGTGCCCCCCAAAAGGAAATACTTAGAAATAAATCTAAGAAAATATGTACAAGATCTATATAAGAAAAAACAAAACTCGGAAGAACGAAATCAAAGAACTAAATAAAGAAATATTCTATGTTTATGGATTTTCAATACTGTTAGAATATCAATTCTTCCTAACTGATTTACAGATTCAATGCAATCCCAATGAAAATATCAGCAAGATTTTGTGGATATTGGCCACCTTATTCTAAAGTTTATACGGAGAGGCAAAAGACCCAGAATAGCCAACAAAATACTAAAGAACAAAAAAGTTGGAGAACTGACACTATCCAGCTTTCCCCATAAATACAGTCGACTGACCTTTGGCAAAGGAACAAAGACCATACAGTGAGAAAAGATAGTCCTATCTTCAAATGGTGCTGGAAAACTGCACATTCACATGCAAAAAGATGAAAGGTGATTCTGGACACAGACCTTACACCCTTCACAAAAATAAACTCAAAATGAACCACAGACATAAGTGTAAAATGTAAAACTATAAAACTCCTAGAAGACAACATAGAAGAAAATCTAGATAATCCTAGTTTTGGTGATGAGTTCTCAGATGCAGTGCCAAGGGCATAATTCATGAAAGAAAGAACTGATTAACTGGAATTCCTTAAAATTAATTTTTTTTGATCTGTGAAAGACATTGGCAAAAGAGTGAAAAGAAAGGCTACAGACTTGGAGAAAATATTTGCAAAAGACATATTTGATAAAGTACCATTATACAAATATATATAAAGAGCTCTTAAAAACCCAACAATAAGAAAACAATCTGATTAAAAACGGGCCAAAGACCCTAACAGATATCTCACCAAAGAAGAAATACAGATGCAAACAAGTATATGAAAAGATGCTTTGCATCATATGCCTTCAGGGAGATAATGAGGTGCCACTACAACAATGAGCTGTCACTACACACCTGTCAGCAAGGTCAAAATCCAGAACACTGACAACACCAAATGCTGGTGAGAATGTGGATCAACAGGAACTCTCAGTCATTGCTGGTGGGAATGCAAAATGGCACAGTCCCTTTGGAAGACAGTTTGGTACTTTCTTACAAAACTAAACCGAGTCCTGCCATACGACCCAGCAATCACACTCCTTGGTATTTACCCAAAGTAGCTAAAAATTTATGTCCATGTAAGAACCTACATGCAGATGTTTATAGCAGCTCTATCCACAACTGTCAAAACTTGGAAGCAACCAAGATGCCCTTCAGTAAGTGAATGGATAAATAAAGTATGGTATTATTATGAGTTATCACTCCATGGAAAGACATGGAGGAAACTCGAAGGTGTATCACTGAGTGGAAAAAGTCAATATGAAAAGCATACATCGTATATGGATCCAACTATATTATAGTCCAGAAAAGGTAAAACTATGGAGACAGTAAAAAGATCAGTGGTTTCCAAGATTTGGGGAGGGGGGAGGGATGGATAAGGGAAACACAGAGGATTTTTGGAATAATGACATTGTAATGGTGGATACATGTCCTTATTTATGTGTTTGTTCAAACTCATAGAATGTATAAGACTAAGAGGGAACATGAAGAAAACTATGGACTCTGGGTGATATGGATGTGCCAAAGCAGGTTCATCAGTTATAACAAATGTACTGCACTGGTAAGGGACACTGATAATGGGGAGACTATATATGGGATATATGGGAAATCTGTATCCCTTCTGCCCAATTTTGCTGTGAATCTAAAACTAAAAAATAGAGTTGTTGTTTATTTTTCTAAAAAAAAAAAAAACAACCCTTATAACTAATAAGTGTGTTCAACAAGGTCACAGTATACAAGATCAACAAGCAAAACTCAATCACATTTCTATCTACTGGTGACAAAAATGTGGAATCCAAAATTAAAAACAAAATACAACTTACAACTGCCCCCAAAAAAACTGAACTCTCAGGTATCAACGTCACAAAACATGCATACGCTCTGTATCCTGACAATTACACAATGCTGATGAAAGAAATCAAAGATGACCTAAATAAATGGAAAGACACACAATGTTCAGATTGGAAGATTCAACAAATTCAAGATGCAAATTATCCTCAAATTGATCTACAGGTTTAATGCAATCCTTATTAAAATCTCAAGAAGGCATTCTGTAGATGTATACAAACTTGCTCCAAGCTTTGTATGGAAAGGCACAGGGCACAGCATTGCTAAAACAAGTTTTAAAAGAATAAAATAAGAGGAACCACTCTAGCTGACATTAAGGCTTACCATGTACCTACAGTAATCAGGAGGGTGTGATAATGATGGACAGATGGACACAGTACCAGTAGGACAGACTAGAGAACAGAAATAGACTCATGTATGTGTGCCCAACTGGTTTTTGACAAAGGTGCACAAGTAATTAAATGGAGGAAATATAGCCTTTTTAATGAATTGTATGAGATTATTTGAACATCCATAAACCAAAAAAAAAAAATGAACCTCAACCTCAGCCTCAAAATTATCTCAAAAATGGATCAATGACTTCAACATAAAACATGAGATAACGAAAGTTGTAGGATAAAAAAGATGGAAGAAAACTTTGGGATCCAGGGTTCAATGAATGGTTCTTAGACTTGACACCAAAGCACAATCCACTGGGGGGCTCAAAATTTTCACTGTTTGTTCGTGTCCATGAATGATTGCAAAACACCTTGAGTATTGTTTTTGGGGTTATGAATAAGTTTTAGCTAGTAGGCGAATTTTCAAATATGAGATCCATGAATAATGAGGATGACAGATATAGATAGACAGACAGGCAGACAATGGATGGATATATAGATGAATGGAGGTGGGGGTGGATGGAGATCCAGCAAGAGAGACAGAGAGAGAAGGGAGGTGTTTGTGAGGCTGTACCCAGCTTCCTGATCAAGGATTATTTGCAACAGAAAGAAATTCTGCTCTTTACCAAAGGACTAGCCAAGGGCTTCATTGAAGTGCTGTGCTCTCCAGCGAGAAGAATTTGGGTTCACTGACAGTTTCTTTCCATGCTTTGATGCCACCCTTGAGAGCTTGTTCAATTTTCATTTCAAGTTCTGCCCAATTCAACCATTTATTTTCTCCATTCTGGCTAAGTGCTGGCTCTGTACTTGGCACCGTGGGGCACACAAGTGAATTAGACAAGGTCTGGGACCAGACGGAAACTGACACAGGCCAACTCTCTTGCAGAGGAGGCTTTTCAAGAACTTCTCAGAAGCTGGGCCAGGGGGCAATTTAGCAGGCCCCTCCCTACTGTTCCCAGATCCACCCAGAAGCCAGACTGCAGACTTGTGGGGTGTCTAGGGGGCTCACCTGCCTGAAGAGGGGAGCGGGGAGGGGGGAAGGAGTATCTCCTCTGCGTCTCCCACCATGAGCGTGCATATTGCACAGAAGCCACTTCTTAGGAATAGTTGTTTAGGTTATAGGTCGACAAAGGCCTGAAACTATGATTAAAAACAGTTGGAAAAAGCTTGTGAAAGCACATCCTAGTGAGACCTGGAGAAGGTCAGTGAGAGGTGAGCGGTGCCCCTTTCAGAGTCTTGGTTCCCTACCAACCAGGCATGCACCCTGTAGCTCACTCTACTTGCAGCGTCGCCTGCCCCATCTTGGGAGAACAGCATGTGCAAAGGCCCTGAGGTGGGAGGACGCAGGGCCAATCTGAGATTCTCCAAGAGGGCCTGCATGACTGGGGTGGAAACATTTAGGGCAGTTGAGGCTGGAGAGAAGAGGAGTCAGGCAGGCCGGAATTGTCACCAAAGCAGCGAGAAGCCACCAAAGCTTCTCTCCATCAGAGCTGGGGAAGCCAAGGAAGCAGAGGCAGAGAACTTGCCCATAAATTCTTATCTTCTCATGGAGCCATCTGTGTGTAGCACACCCATATGGTTCTGTTTTATTCCAATTTTCTGAGGTTTGGGACCATCACTCAGACCTGTCAGCCAACTTCTTTCCATTTTTTTCTTTCTGAAACTGCTTTGTTCTGAGACAGTATGGACTCAGGGAAAAGAGAGGCCCTGATGCTGGCCCGTCTTACCCTGGGGACCTGGCCCTTTCTCTACATCCTTCTCTTCCAGCACGGTGGGGCAAGCTTGTAGCCTGGCCAGTAGGGAATGGGGTGGAGGTAGGGTGGGTGGGAGGCATTTAAGGTAGGACCAGGACCCAGACACCAGCCTGGTGCAGCCCAGCCGTCAGGCCTGGAGGCTCCAGGGAGATGTGGCTCAAGAGGAAACACAGGTGTACAGATATGGGTCAGCATCATGGGAGCTTTCTGGGACTCAGCAGGGCCCGAATGTGGGGCTGTATCTCAGGAGTAGAAGCAAGAGCAGAGTCCTGGGGGCCTTGGGCAGGGAGGAATGGACCACAGAGAGGGACAGAGGCTGTTGGCCAGCCAGAGAGCGGATGCTGGTCCAACAGACATCAGCCACCTACTGGCATCCGGTTGATGCTCACCGAGCCCCTGGGGCTAGGCT
Organism: Enhydra lutris kenyoni; assembly: GCF_002288905.1. Lineage (NCBI taxonomy): Eukaryota > Metazoa > Chordata > Mammalia > Carnivora > Mustelidae > Enhydra > Enhydra lutris. Next base: position 2,207,166 of record NW_019154093.1, read on the forward strand.
TGCTGACGGCATCCTGGGCTGGGCTGCAGCTTCTCAGATTCTTGAGGGCAAGGCTGAGCCCACGGGGCAGGGGGCAAGCAGCAGTCCCAGAATGGGGAGTGAAGGGGGCAGAAAGAGATAGGACCGTCAGTGTGCACATACCTGGTTTGTACAGTATCTGAGTCACCTGGCCACACTCTGGGGGGCCCACGAAGGGCTCAGGCTAGAGCTGAGTATTGGTCACGCTAATCAGAGTGAGCAGCCATTGAGTGGTTTCTGTATGCCTGGATGGTATTAGGGGCTCACATGTTTCATCTCACTTAATCTCACGAGTTAGTACTCGGGGGCATCTGAGTGGCTCAGTTGGTTAAGCATCTGCCTTCGGCTCTGGTCACGATCCCAGGGTCCTGGGATCGAGTCCTGCATTGGGTTCCCTGCTCTGTGGGGAGTCTGCTTCTCCCTCTCCCTCTGCTCCTCCCTCCCACTTGTGTTCGATCTCTCTTTCTCTGAAATAAATTTTAAAAACTTAAAAAAAAGAAAAGGCGGTAACCATCATCCTCGTTTGACAGACAAGGAAAATGAGGCTCAGAGGGGTGAAGTGACTTGCCTGAAGCCACACAGCATGTAGCTGGGATTTGAACTTCTCCAGAACTCAAAGTCTGAATGCTACTCTGGGCTTCCTTATTGCTGAGTGGGTAGGAGGGGCCCCAAGAGGCAGAGAGGGGGAGGTGCGGAGCAGAGGACAATGATGTGCTTTTTCCTGGAGCGGATGTTCTGGCCTCCTTTCTGGGTAGCTGCCTCCTCGCTGAGGGCCATGTCAGGGTGGCCATGTCCACGGGTCACATTCGAGTCACCACAGCAGCCACACAGCAACAATGAGGCAACATCAACCATCAATTACCAAGGGCTTGTAGTCAATGCACCAGTGACAGGCTTGGGGGGTCACAGGCCCCCTCCTTGCCTTTAGGAGGCATCCAGTCTCTCAGCTCTGCCCAGGCCCCATGACCTGGCCCCTGCCCCCTCTGTGAGTCTACCTCCCACATCCTGTTCCTCTCCTACTGACCCTCTCTGATCCCACTAGCCTGCCGGTTATTCCATAAGTGCACCTTCTTCTCCTTCGGCCGGAGGCTCTAACACCATGCTTCCCCTCTTAGTGCTGCCCGCACTCAAGATCCTGTCCTGCCCTGGCCCCAGCAACCTGCTGCTTCTCAGACCAGGCTCCCAGCCACCCCTCTTCCAATCCAAATTGGATCCCTGGCTCTCACTGTTCATCATCCCATTAATTTTTTCCCACATAGTTCATCGAACCCCATAATCATATGTTAACTAGTGGCTATTTAACACCTCTTAGCCATGACCTGCTGGGCCGTGGATGATCTGAGCAGAGGGCTGGGGCTGTGTCCTCTGTCGTGGCCTTGTGTCTAGCATAGCCCTCAGACTATAGGAGCTATTCAATAAACACCTGCTGAAAGAATACAAAACGGGATGCTCGCCCCCAATTTATCCCTGTAGAAACTGAGGAGCGGAGATGTTAGGCCATTGTCCAGGGTCACAGCAGGTTGGCAGCTGAGCTGGATTTGACCTTGGGTTTGTCTGACTCCCTGACCAGTGCTCATCACCACCATGATCTGCCCATCAGTCTACATGTGTCAGGTAGAAATGGCTCATTGAATCAAAAACCACATGCACGTCAGTGGGGGGCAGGGCCCTGTGGTAGATTGTAGAAACAAAGTAAAAAGAGTAAGGTGCAGTGTTCACCTCTGGAGAATGAGCCAGAGATGCATATCAGGGTTATGGGCACCCGGAGAGGGAGGAACCCACCTTGCCTGATAGCTGTGGGGATGAATAGTCAGGGTTCATGAGGGCAGGGCTGTGGATGAGGAGCAGTAGAATTTCTGCCACAGAGCAGGGAGCGGGGCACCTGGCAGAGGGAGAAGCAGGGGCCTTATCTAAGCACATGTCCTAATTCATGGGTGGAAGCAGTGCTGTGGGTGTCAGTGCTGGGGACAGGGAGAAGAACCCCAGTACTGGGCTCCCTGGCCTCATCTCTTGCCTCTGGGTCTAGCCCTTAAACACACACCCCATCCTCCAGTCATTCCAAGCCCGGTGCTCTTCCTCGAACAGCCCAAATGCTTCCGACCCTCTGGGCTCTTGCATGTGCTGTTCCCCCTGCCTAGAGTGCCCTTCCCACCATGACCACCTGACAAATGCCTCCTCCCCCCTCTCACTCAGGTCAGTGTCACCTCTTCTGGGAAGCTTGCCCACCCTCCCTCCCCAGGCAATACAGACAAGCCCTGGACGATCCAGCACCAACCCCCAATGCCCCCCCACGCCCCCCGCTGCTGCCTCCAGCTGTGCCAGACTCGCCTGTGCTTACATGTCCCTCATGTCCCTCGCCTGCCAGGCTCAGAGCTCCCAGGGGCCTGGGCCGCAGCTTCCTGAGTGCTAAAGAAATGCTCCCGGTGCCTGAACGAATGTGTATGTGAGTGGGGCCAAGGGGAAGCTGAGGGGCTGCTTCGGTGCCTCCCTGTCCTCTTGAAGTGTCAACACCATGGCCACCAGCCCTGCTGTGACACAAAAAGAGGTTTCTGGGACTGGAAATGGCAGAGAAAGGTCTCTCGGTCCATCCGCCTGCCTCTAGGCAGGAAAAGAGTGTTACTGTGACTCTTTTAAAAACAGCTTTATTGAGGCAGAAGTTGAGTACCAGAAAATTCTCTTTTAATGAGTACATGTCAGTGGCTTTCAGCATTTTCCTAGGGTCATGCAACCAGCATGGCTATCCAATTCCAGAATTTTCATCGCCTCAGAAGAAACCGTGTGCCCATTAGCAGTCACTCCCCATCCCCTCCCCAGCCTCCGGTAACCACTTACCCACTTCGTGAGTCTCTGGATTTGCCTGCTCGCCGTATCGCATGTCAATGAACTGTCCTACCTCGGGCTGCTTTAACAACACCACAGACCAGGGGCATCAGCGGCGACATTGACTTCCCATGCTGTGGGACCCTGGGAGTCCCTGATCAGGATACCCACGCAGGTGGGTTCTGGTGAGAGCCCTCTTTGCAGAGTGTCTGGTTTGCAGACACTCACCTTCTTCCTGTGTCCTAGCAAGGCAGACAGAGAGTGCAATCATTGCCCTCCTGTTCTTCTCGTCAGGACAACAATCCCATGATGAGGGCTCCACCTTCGCGATCCTGTTACCTCCTCGCAAAGCTCCACCAAGAAACAGCATCGTGTCAGGGATTAGGTTTCAACATGCAAATTTCCAGGGGAAACTTTCAGATTATAGCAGGAACTATACAAGTTCTTTTGTGACTAGCGTCTGCCACCTTGTTTTCAAAGTTTATTCCTGTGGCAGTACCTCCTTCCATGCACTGTTGAATATTCATCCATTGTGTGAATATGCTATGTTTTGTTTACCCCTTCATCGGGTGATAGACACGTGGGTTGTTTCCAGATCTTCACTCTTACGAATAACGTCGCACTGTATGTGCTTTCGTGGGGACATTTCATTTCTGTCGGGCATGTATCCAGAAGTGGGATTGCTGGGTTCTTACGGTACTCTGTGTTTAACTCAAGGAACTGCCAAACTGTTTTTCAGATGAGCTACACTATTTTACATTCCACTAGCCATCACGAGGGTTCCGAACGATCTACATCCTTGCCAACACTTGTTATTACCCGCCTTCTTGATTACAGCCCTCCTACCGCTGGGAAGTGGCTTCGCACTCTAGCTTCGATTTGCATTTCCCTGAGGGCTAAGGGTGCTGAACATCTTTTCATGTGATTGTTGGCCATCGACAGATCTTGGAGAAATGTCTATTCAAATCCTTCCCTGTTTAGAACACTGGGTTGTTTGTCATTTTATTGTTGAGTTGTAAAAGTTCTTTGTATATTCCAGATTGGAGTTTTTATCAGACATGTGACTCGTAAATATTTTCTCCCACAGAGTAGGTTGTCCTTTCATTTTCTTGATGGTGCCCTTTGAAGTACAAATATTTCTAATTTTGATGAGGTCAATTTATCTATTTTTTTTCTTTGTTGTTATTTGTGCCTTTTTTGTGTCATAAGGAAGAGCTTTTTTCCCTAGTTCAAGGTCACAAAGATTGACCCCTATGTTTTCTTCTAAGAGTTTTATAATTTTAACTCTCACATTAGGTCTATAGCTTGAGTTAAATTTTGTGCGTGGTGTGAGCTGGGTATCCAACATCCGTCATGTCTTTATCCAGTTATAACAGGGTCATTTGTTGAAATTATATTCTTGGGTGCCTGGGTGGCTCAGCTGGTTAAGCGTCTGCCTTCGGCTCAGGTCATGATCTCAGCATCCTGGGATCGAGCCCCACATTGGGTTCCTTGCTCCATGGGGGGGGGGGGCGTTTCTCCCTCTGCCTGCATCTCTCTCTCTGTATCAAATAAATAAATACAATCTTTAAAAAGAAATAAAGAAAGGACTATTCTTTGTCTGTTGAATTGCCTTGGTGTCCTTGGTGAAATCACTTGATCACAAAATGCCTTACATTAATTTATAGACATTCTATTGTTTTTGGTGCAGTTGTAAATTGAATCTTTTTCTTAATTTCATTTTCAGACTGCTCATTGCTCTTGTATAGAAATACAGCTGGGGTGCCTGGGTGTCTCAGTAGGTTAAGTGACCAACTCTTGTTCTCAGCTCAGGTCCTGAACTCAGTGTCACGGGGCTCAGCCCCCCATCAGGCTTGCGCTTAGCTCAAAGTTTGTTGGTCCCTCCCCTCTTCCTCTACTCCTTCTCCCTCTCCCACTCACATACACTCTCTCAAATAAATAAATAAAATCTTAAAAAAAAAAGAAATACAACTGATTTTTGTATAGCTCTCTTCTATTCTGAAATCTTGCTGAGCTCATTTTTGAGTTCTAATAGTGTTTTTCTGAGAATTCCTTAGGATTTTCTATATTCAAGGTCATGTTATCCCATACAAAGACACGATTTTACTTCTCTGTTTCCAAAATGGATGCTTTCTATTTCTTTTTCTTGCTTAATTTCCCTGGTTAAAACCCCTGGGACCATATTGAATAGAAGTGGCAAGGCAGTATTCAGTTGATTATTAAGGATGAGGTTAGCTGTGGGTTTTTCCTTTAGTATGTCCTTTAATAGGCTGAGGAATTTCCCAACATTCTAATTTTAGAGTTATATTTGCCAAAGCCAGAGAGGTATAACACTTGCCCAAAGTCACACAGCAAACACCCAGGACACAAACCTTGATTTCCCAGAGCCACACGATGATCAGAGCCGTATGGCAGCTACAGGCTTCGCATGCCCAGCACATGCCCAGCCGTATGCTATGGGTGTTGTACCATCTCCAACACTCACCTGTAAGCCAGTGAGGCATCCAGTTTCCCAAGGGAAATATATGCTTGTTTTAAAGAACTCAAATATCAGAGATAGGTAGATACCAGAAAGCAGCCATCCCCATCCTTCCATTCCTATGATTCCCATTTTGCAGATGAGAAAACCGAGGCTTGCCGTAGTTCCCACAAGACCAAGCTTTAGTCCGGTGCACACACAGCTGGGCTCTCTGCTCACCTGTTGCGACAAGGTTTTCAACTTACTGAGTTCCAAGGGAAACCGAAGCCCCGGGGAGGGCTGGAGCCGTTGGAAACAACGGGTTCACTTGAATGGATTGTGTCTCTGCTGGTTAGGCGTCAGCAAATTCATCTTCAGTTGCACCTCCCAGTGTGGTACCCCCACCTCCCCACTCAGGGATGACAGAGAAAAACAGTCTTGATGTAATCTACGTAGAAGTGTCCCAAGCACCTGGACAGAGACATGTGCAGCGGCTCCCGAGGAGGAGTCCATTAATCTGTGGTTGATGAATTACCTGGGCAGGTGCCTCTGCCACCAGCATCCTCCCTGAGGAAAGGAGCCATGTCATTACTTCCCTGGCACTGGTTATCGGAGCGAGGTGGTCTGTTTTTTCCTTTTATTACTGCTGAATTTCAGGAAAGTGTCTGCTGAAGTCCCCAACACCCCCAGAGCCCCTTCTTTTCTAAATGTTGGATTTATTTGATGACTCCACCAGGCTGAGGCTGAGGCCTGAGCGGGCCCTGCAGGGAGGAGGACTCAAGCCCTGAGTTGCCCACCCTGGGGTTCTCCCCGTGGCTGTGACAGGGGGTGGCGGGACAGGCAGTTGTTCATAACCATCATCCCATCAGTGGTACCAGAAGTTTCCCTTCCTTCCCTTTTCCCTGCTCTTCAGGTACTTATGCCCGAATCTGTTTTGAGGCTGTGACAGCTGAGTTGGGGAATTTTCTGGGGTGTTGTCTGGAAGGGAACGTCTTCAAAGGAGACCCCAAATCCAAATTCCCTGCTGGCTGAATATTTCACATCTGTCCAACGAGACTCCTGACTGGAGGAGGCGGGAAGGGTCACCCTCAACCCTGGACCCTAGTTGCTACCTGGTAGGAGGCTGCCTGCTGGGGTCAAGGTCAGAGGTGAGCCTTGGGACCTGGGGGCTCCCATGGGAGGTGGGGCGCAGTGCACCTGTAGCTAACGCCTGTGGAAGTCAAGCAGCCAGGCATCTCCAGGTGCTTGCCATGTTGCTAAATCCCGGTGCTCCTTCTCTGTACCACTGTGGCTGCCCTGTGGCCCTTTGCCTTCGGCCCTGGGGATGGGGAGGTCGGGAGGTTAGGTCTGAGTGTGGCTGCTGGAGGCAGGCAAGGAGGGAGGCTTAGAGTCCTTGAGTGGTGCCCCCAGGCCCACCTGGCAGGTTGGTGCCAGCCAGCTCCTCCCAGGCTCCCCACCATCACCGTGAGACCCTCTTCCCGGGGCGGTGTCCCGAGTACTATGACTGCCACATCAGCCCCATCACTGCTGCCATCTTTCCACCCGGGAGCCCGGCCCCCTCACCTCCACGTCTGTGTCCAGGGCTGCTGTATTAGGGGACTTCTTTCTGGGAGAGACACAAGCCACGTCTTTGCAGATGCACAGGCTCTGTTCTCTCCTGTATCACCTGTCCTAATTCATTCCCCTCTCTGTGGAGTCTTTCTGCTTGTTTTTGAATCAAATTTCAAAAACTGCCACGTGGAAGGCCAGCTGGAAAGGCCATATTTTGAGCCCATATGCTTCCGTGGTGCCCTCCTGCCACCCCCAGGGGACCTGTTCCCCCACCACAGCCGCTCCCACTAAGTGAAGGACCAGACCCTGTGCTGACCATTGTCCAGCAGGTGCCATGACAGAGCCTTGTGGCAGCTCTGTGAGCTGGGCCTCAGGACCCCCACTTACAGATGCACAGCCTGAGGCTAGGGGTTGTGGGGGATAGGACCTGCCCCTTCCAAACAGTCACCAAGGGGCGGGGCTGGGATTTGAACCGCCATCTGCCTGGACTGCTGAACATCCTCCCCCTTCCTCCAGGTCCTCACAGCGATGTGACGAGGTGAACGATGGTGGTGAGTGTGGCTGTGGTGTCACTAAGCCATGGGGTGGGGGTGATGATGTGGTGACAGGTAGTGGTGAGGGAGAGGGGCAGCAGAGGTTGTGAGGTGGGAAGACATTCCCCAGGCCCCCTGCTTACGTCTGGGCGGGGCCAGCTCTCAGCTATACTTTGGGAGAAGTGATGTGAGCGTCACCTTTTGCCTGAGGGGAGGATTAAGAAGCAGTTGTGCCTTCTCTCTGTCCCTTCTGCAGCTGGAAGATGCCCTCTGACCTGAGGCCCTGGGGTGGGGAGTACCCTGGGATGGAAGGAGCCTGGGGTTCCCTTGCCACAGGGACAATGCCTCCAGCTGGGCAGTGCTGGATGAAAGCCAGGGATGGGTTTGATCTAAGGGAAGGCATGATGGGAAAGGCACTGCTGCAATGCTTCTGGGACCATCACTTAAAGCACCCATGAGACCCATGAAAGGGGCATCATCAGACCATGGCCCTTACTGGCTTTTGAGGGTCAGGGCTGTGAGGTTCCCTGAGAACGGAATCCCCACGGGATGGAGGCTCACAGCCCCGCACTCCATACTGGCCCTAGAAATAGTCATGTCTGCTCCTCCTGGAGCCAGACCCTTCTCCTCCCAGGCAAGCCATGGGGTAGGAGCCATGGATGCCTCACCTGGTCTCCTTCTCTGGCAAGGTCCATTCTCCTCTGTGAAGAGCATCTCCACCCATCTGGTCAGCTGCTTTGAGCCCAGAGGAGGCAGCTGTGTCCCCAACAACTGTCAGAGCCTAAGAGAACCCTGGGCTGCACCCATCCCTGCCCTGTTCTCTTTGGAGAGGAGGCCATGGCTCTGTGGGGCCTCCAGGACCAGGCTGAGGGCACCTCAAGGGGTTCCAAACCCATCAGTGTGAGCCTGCAGGGCTGCACTCCCCACCACTCCAGAAGCCTGCTCTAGAAGCTGACTGTGGGCTGAGTGTTCAAGGCCAGACCCCAGCTGCCTCTTGCCTGCAGTGAGACGGATGAACCAGAAAGTGATGCAGACCCAGAAGCAGCGTTGGAGCCATGCCATCTGTCACCCACGTGCCCCCGACAGGGGCCTGCACCCTGCACTCTTGTTCCCCCAGGGCAGGCTAAGTGGCCCGGGGGCCAGCACTGAGCATCTCACTTGGGTTCCCCTCTCCTTTTCTACTGCTGTGCCAAGTGAAGCCCTCCCTGGGTCCTGCCTGGACACGTCCTTTGTCTCCCAGACCTGTCCCGGTACTGCCTCCCTGTGTGTTTCTAAAGCCCAGATATGCTGGTGTTACCCCTATGACATTCGATGGCCCCTCATTTCCTATTTAGGGAAGCCACAGGCCAGGCTGCCGTGATCAGGCCTCTAACAACAGAGCAGGAGGGCATGTGACCCAACTCAAACTTGTCTGTGCACCCAAGATGCAGTGAGCCAATGGCTCAGACCCTGGTTTTGAAGTAAAGAAAGATTTATTAGAAGGACAGCCCAGTGAGAAGGAAGGAGATCCTTCCTGAAGCTACCTTGCCCCATTGAGCCTAGGGACAGCTTATATATATGAAAAGAAGGTGAGGAGTTTCTCAAAATCTTGAGTGGGGCTGCTAGAAATAATCTGGGGGTAAGCAATGTTCCGGACAATGAGACTCTCTTTGGGACTTTGCAAGATCAAATACTTCAAGACACAGGTTACTGCCGAGCTCCTGTTAGGTTTCTACAATCAGTGGGTAAACAGGGCGTAGGGATAAAAAGCCGAAGTTAGTGACTGATCTTGCACGAGCTGAAGCTGTGTGTAAAGCATAATTAAGTAGAGAACAAAACAGAACCCAGAGCTACTCCCGTAATACAACGAATACAACTATACTTGTGCTCCTGCTTTCAGAACAGGGCCAGGAACTTAGAGTCCTGCCTTGGGGGGAGCAGTGAGGGGTTAAGACCCAAACCCTAGAGCCAACGTCCAAGTCACATCTGTGCCCCCCGACTCGCTGTGTGACCCTGGGCATGTTACTCAACTTCTCTGAGCCTCAGTTTCCTCGTGTATAGACTGGAGATAATGCCCATCCCGCAGGATGGCTCCGAGAGTAGAGGAGACAGCCTGTGCAAAGTGCTTGGAGCAGCGTCGGCAGTGCACGTGCTCTGGGCATGTGTCAGCTTTGGTGGCCCGTGGCTTCTCTGCGTCTGCTCAGGTCAGCACTTTTTCCTCTTACCCCCACCCACTTCATCCCTGCACTGACCGCTCAGAGAAGCCAATGGGTCTTTCAGGCTTAGCCAGAATGAACTCGATTTTCTCTCACTTGCCGCCAAGCTGTCCTGGTCCTCCCCCACACCTGGGGGCGCTGAGCCCCCCGCCCCAGCCCTCCTGAGGGGCCCTCCAGACATGCCTGGTGTGTTCTGACTTCTGTGCTTTGCTCCTGCTGTTCCCTCTGCCTGGCTGCTGCGTACCCTAAATTACTCTTGGTCCCCCCAAATGCTGCCCGTCTTTTAGGGCCCCAGCCCCGGCGGACCTTGAAGGAGGAAGGAAATGGACTTTGGAGTCTGAAAGGTGTGGTTTCATGCCTGTCCCGCCTCTCACTTGCCAGGTGATCTCAGACTTGTTATTTACCTGCCCCAAGCCTGTGATTTCCCTGCCCGGTACACCTGATGTGCACAGATGGTAACGCCCAGCCCGCAGGGTTCTTAAATGCGCTGACTGTGGTGGTTCTGAGAAGGGCCTGGTGCACAGTGGGCACCTCATAATTGCTGGTTGGCACAGCTGGCCCCGGGCTGACATAAGCCAGCTCTGCCCCCCGCACTTTACCTCTGGAAGGGCAGGCTGAACCCCAGGGAAATCTCGCCCAGCAGACTAGCCCTGGGAAAGAGAAATAGAAAATACTCTGATTCTAAAGAGTAAATGTCAGAGGCTTGGGAAGGATTCAGAGGCTCTGAAAATAAACGGGACCTGGAAGGGGGGAGGGGAGGAGGATGGGAGAGATGGAGGAGGGGAAGGGAAGGGCGGGGGTGTTGCCAAGGCCTGCAGAGAGGGGCTGATCTGCAAGGTACCTCCCTGTGACCTGGGGTAGGTGGGGACTTGGCCGACCTCTGGGCACTCTTGGGGGTGGGCTAGAGGACCTGACCCTGAGGAGGGGACTCTGGTGACACTGAACAGAATATAGGGATGACATGTCGCCTTCTTCAACTCCCTCATGAAATCTCGGCTCAGATGCCACCTTGCTGAGCAGCTCGGATCCCTTTCCCAACCCCTACACCTAATGCAATAGTCCCACATTTCTGTCCTGCCCTCTCCCCTTGTTTCATTGTCCCTCGTGGCCCCTTTCACTCTGCACAGTTCGTAGGTGTTTATTTGCATGTTTTCACCCCCCTGCACACCTCAGAGTGTCCACACCCCCTCAGCACCTGTGGCCTGATTGGCCTTGTTCCCCACTGTGCCCCCAGGTATGGAAGGGAGACCCAGCCTGGGGGTGGGAGACAGATTTGAGGAGACACCGGCTCCCAGGGCATCTACCTGAAGAGCCAATTTGATCACACCAAGCCCCACTTAAAACCCGCCAGGGCTCCCGCTTATTCTTGGGATGGACACAGCCAGCCTGGCTGGGGCCTGTAAACCCTGCCCGTTCCTGTTGCTCAGCACTTCCCCTTGCACTCTGTTCTCCTGCTCCCTGTCCTTGCCTTGCTTCTGCTTCCCCAGGGCCTTTGCACATGCTCCCTCTCTGCCCCATGTGCTCATGCTCCCCTCATATCATCAGGAGATCTACTCCTTGTGCAGTTCTTCACCCCTGGGACGTTCTCCCTGACTCCTCGTCTATCTCCAGTCCCCATGCCTGCAGAGGGGGTGACTTGTGGCTCCACAGAGCTCTCTTCAGTATTCCAGATAGTTCCAGAAATTACACACATGTTAGTGCATGTCTGTAAGCCTCGTTTCCCTCCCTCAGCTGTGAGCAGTGCACAGGCAGGAACTAAGTCCTTCGTCACTGCCCTGTTCTCTGTCCAGGGCCGTGCCAGGCACAACGCACACACACGGAACGAATACATGATTGAGGAAGCGAATGAATGCAGGTGTGTCCCTATGATGCCACGACATCATGTGGCCATGCTTCTGCAGAGACTCAAGGGAAGGAGGGGATGGCAGGGTGTGACGAGGGTGGACCTGGTGGAGTGATAGAGATGGGAAGGACAGCTGCTCTGCTCTCAGCCCAGCTAGGCGAACCCCAGCCCTTCACTCCAGAAAAAGCACCCTGAATTCACCGCTCCCCCCACCACCACCTGCCAACTGAGAGGTGGTTGGGAAGAAGCAGAAAGAGCCCTGGGTGGGCAGGGAGTGGATCCTGACTTTTTCCTGACACTGCTGCCTCCTCCCAGAAGCCGTCCCTGATTACCCTGGTCAAACTGGAGCTCACCCCTTCCTCCTCTGCATTGTCTGTATCTTCCACATATTTTCCTTTTTGCTCTTTTCATGGTAAGTATCAAAATATAATTTATAATAGGATCCTTCCCTGATTAGTGGGAACTTCTTCATGGAGGAACCCTGCCTGATTCATCCCCGTGCCCTAGCCCCCAACGAGGGGTTGGCCCCGTTAAAAAACAAAATTGTACAGGGTACATTTGACCACCTAACTGACTTAATTAAATGATACACAAATCAGGCAGCATCCAGTCTGGCAAGCAGAGAGCAGAGAGCTCTGAGGTGTACAAAATGGAAGGTTTTTGTTTTTGTTTTTGTTTTTGTTTTTAAAGATTTTATTTATTTATTTGACAGAGAGACAGAGATCACAAGTAGGCAGAGGCAGGCAGAGAGACAGAGGGGGAAGCAGGCTCCCCGCCGAGCAGAGAGCCCGATGTGGGGCTCGATCCCAGGACCCTGAGATCATGACCCGAGCCGAAGGCAGAGGCCCAACCCACAGAGCCACCCAGGTGCCTCCAAAATGGAAGGTTTTTATAGGAACGAGGGTGAGGCAAGAAAGTGGCTAGCAACAAAAAGAATTGTTCCAGGCAAGGTCACTTTCCCTTAGAAGGATGGGCAGGGGGCAGGGGTGGGGGTCTTACACGGTCTTGCTCATCTTCCGGTGGGGGGATGGAGAGGATGCCTGGGATGAGGACCTCTCCAGCACTGCCTAGAGAGTTCCCGACTGACCAGTTAAGGCTACATTTCTGAGGGAGGTGGAAAGTGGGATTAGATTAGGAATTAAGCGCTGGTTTGGTGACTTGGCCTAGATGTTGCCATTTTGGGCCTGTATCTTCCATTATAGTGCCCCTTATTACCTGTCCTTGAGTGGAACCAGCTGGGACAATTGTGGGGTGACCTGTCCGCCAGGGTGGTTACTGCAGGCAGCAGAACCGAGTTCTGGGCAATCAAAGCAGAAAAGGAGGTAATGAAATAGCTAGATATGATTTGCAGACTCCCCAAGAGAGCCGGACAGCCAGACTCAGGGGCTGTGGTACCAGGAGCAAGACCCACATCATCCGAGTGGCTACCGCGTCTTGGTCCGTGGAGCCCTGACCCCACAGCTGGGGCCACCTTCCCCACCACCGCCTAAGCCACAGGCCGCAGCTGGACCATAGCTCATGCACACAGGTGGGCTTGTCCCAACCTCCGTCCCCATGACCTGGTGAGCTTCCCACCCAAAGCGCAGACTGGGAGCCCGGGGATCCGATCAGAGAAACCTCATCACACGACCTCACCCAAGCCGCCAGGATGCTGGGGAAGTGCACATCTGATGTTTCCTGCTCTGTGTCCCCAGGTCGGGAATTCTCCACCCCTGGGACGGAATTTCACTGATTAAAAAATACACTAGACAAGGCCATGACCATCATTCCAGGTGACAAGGCTGAGGAGTGTGGAGGTGGAGAGGAAGGAGCAGCACAGGACCCGTGGAGAACGGTCTGGGTGTGCAGGAAACATGAGAACCCAGGCTTGTGTGCACACCACGTGTGTCACCTACTGCCCTTCGAGTCCACTGGAAACTGAAGGAGGTGGGGACTGGGCAGTGTGTGTATATATGTGTGTGTGCATGCATGTATGTAGTGGCATGTGTGCGTGTGTGTAGCAGTGTGTGCACGCATGTGTGCATGTGTGTAGCAGTGTGTGTGTACTGTGCTGTGTGTGTTCAGCATGTGTAGAGATACACAGTAGTGGGGCTGCCATTGCCTCGCCTGGCACTCCCTTCTCTGTGACTCCTGCCGTCTGACAGTGCAGGTGCAGACAGGCTGCCCGCCTGGTACTCACTGGTGTGTCCAGGCAGTGGCGGGGACAGTGCTGGCAGCCTTATGACCCCTGCCTCACCTAACCAGTCCACCTGACTCCCCAGCTGCTGACATTGGCTGCTGATCTGTTCCCAACATCGCTCTTTAAAGAGTGGCAATTGGCCCCTCAGGTCCCTGCCTGTCCCCAAGACAGGAGCAAGCCACCGCCGGGGAATTCTCTCTGGGAGATATCCGGGTGGAGGTGGGAAGCACAAGGCTGTCTCATCTATCTGGAACTGGATATCCCAGGACCTACAAGCCCTCTCTCTCATGCCCTCATCGATCATCTATTCTGTGCTGATGTCTCTCCACTCCCTCGGCATCTTAATATTGGTCACCTGCAAAGGCAGCTTTGGGACAGGGAGTGCACTGACTGCGAGACCAAGTCCTGACTCGGGCTCCGGAGAATTGCTCTTGACTCTGGCAGCCCACCTGACCTCGCCGAGCCTGATTTTCCAGTGTATGAAATGGGATGAGAGCCTGCGCTCTAACATCCTGTATTACACGTTGCTTTATTCCTGCTCCTAGGCCCCATCGACATGAACTTACTCCCCCTTGTGTATTCTGCATCTCACCACCAGCTCCCACCTCCTCGCCGGTACTCGGCGGCCCCCATCTCGCCAGCCAGCCTGCAGGAGAGACCCGGCGCAGCTGCTTCCTTGCCTGCAGGGCTCGCAGGTGCCTGTAAGCTGTGCACAGCCCCAGAGGGAGTTGGGCAGACCCAGCCGGGCTGGCAGACTAGCGCCCGAGCACTTGGAAGGCGCCGTTGTGATGAACTGACCTGGGCACTTGGCTTGACGAAGGCCACATGGCAAATTGTTGGCAGACCTGAGCCTAGAACCCAAGGGTCCTAATGTCTCACCCCAGGTATTTGTAGATGTAGACCTGGCCCCACAGGTCCTCCTGACCCAGTGGGGAGGTGGAGCCTGAAACAGCCTTGACCTACCGAGCCCTAGTGCTGCTGAGCTGTGTGGCCTTGGTCGAGCCACTTAACCTCTCTGAGCCTCAGTTTCCTCTTCTACTAAGAGAAGGGCTGGCATTATGCTTCCTTTCACCCCAGGCTTCTGTAGCTTATTATAAGAAAAACTCAAAAAATATATTAATTATATATTATGTGCCAGGCTTTATGTCATGTATATATATATATATATATATATATATATATATATATATCAGAAATAAACTTTATGTCTTTATATATACTACATGCATATTACATACATGACATAAACTTTATTCATTATATACATACCTATATATTATATAGATATAAAAAATAATTATATTTCTGTTTTTGTTCCCAGCATTTCACGGAAACAAGGTTCCCGGAGGTGAGATAATGTGGCCCAAGGTCACACGGATAAGGACAGAGCCGACTCTCCCATGCTCTGCTCACCACCCACCCTACACTTTGATAAACCCAGAGCCTGCCTTCAAATAATTCCATTTCTCCAGAGAAGGAACCACTTCATTACAAAAGATCCCTCTTCACAAACACAGAACAAGGAGACCAATTTAAGTCACTTGGCTTTGGCATCACTTTGGAAATCGATGCGCTGTGATTGCGGACCTGGCCTCTGCGGGCGGCTGCCTAATTTTAGCTGGATCTTTGCGGGCTTCTCTCCAGGCTCATCCGCCCCCATTGACTGGCAGAGCGGTGCCGAGAGCGTCATTGATCTTTGGACTAAAGCGTCCTCACGAAATACAAATCTGCTGTTCCTCGCATGGCCATCTGCCCTGCAGGCACAGGAGAAATGCGCCCAGGGGGGTGGGCGGGACCGGAAGCACAGGTGCATAGCAGGACCCGCCCCCTTGCGCTGCGGTCCCCACCCCTTTGCCTACCTAGATCTTGGGCTCACAGAGCAGACCTGGAAACCTGATGCCTTTTACTGCCTCCACTTCTTCCCAGAGTGATGGAGGGAGGGGCCATCAGTGGGGTGTTAGAGATCTTTTCAGGCATGTGCAAGCTCTTTACAGGGGCCTTTGGCCTCTCGGGGTGAGTTTACACCAGATTATTTGCATGGGGGCAGTTCATGGCGGGGGGCGGGGGGAGGTGATTCAGGGCTGCAGCTCCAGGACCCTCCATCCAGACCCCGTGGAAGTTACAGGCTTTAAAGAGAGAAAACACTGTTCTTGAACAGCAACAGCCTCTCCTGGGCAGAATGGAAAGGAGGAGCCAAGCGTTCTGTCTCACCATCTGTCCCCGGGGAAGTGGGCAGTGGGGCTCTCCAGGAAGCCAGAGGGGACAAGAGAGCCCACTGCTTCGGGGCAGCTGACTCTCTGGCTGCACAGGTGGGGAGGGCTCTAAAGGTCCAGCCTTCATTCAACAGGTGGGTCCTGAGCCCCTCAGGGGAAAAGTGACTTGTTCTAAGTCTACACGGAAAGTTGGTGGAAGGAAGTGGACACTGATGTCCCTCATTAGATGGTCAGCTCTTTAAGGGCAGGCCCAGGGTTTTCACGCTGGCAGGACCACTGTCCAGCAAGGATCGGGATAGGAGCCAATGCCTGAATGAACATGGTAGTGACGGTGAATGTATACAGTGGTGGGAAGCGTCCTGTGCCGGCTCCGGAACCGTGCAGGCTGGATTGACGTAGAACAGCAACCCCACCACTTTCCATGTGACCGTGGGTAAGGACCTGGACTCAGTTTCTGACCCTGACGCTCCGTGTCCTCGGCTATGAAATGGGGAATGCTGCCCGTCACCTCATTGGGGTGTTGATAGGATTAACTGAAAACAAAAGCAAGTTCAGCATTGTGCGCTGTGTTGGACACACAGAAACCAACTAAAATAATCACTATTCACACTAGAGTTATTTTTCACCATTAACCTATTTGCTTTATTCTAAGATGCCACGTATGGGAAGATACCCCATCAATTGAACAGTAGCTTTTGATGGGGGAAGGAAACAGAGAAAGAGGAAATAAAATGTCTACATTGATTGAAAGAGGCATCTTGTTTTGGAAAGTTTAAAATGTATGTCCCAGAACTGAGATGCATGATCAATATCAAAAGGCTGTTTCTGGATTTCAGGCTCCTGGAAACGCTCCCAGGAACTGTCAGAGAAGAAGGATGGAAGCAGGGCTGTTCAGGTGCTGAGCCCCAAGTTCTACTCTGCTACCTGCTGACGGGGAACTAGGGGAGCCTGGGAAGCCCCTCCCCCCATCTGGCCTCAGTTTCCTGCCCAGACAAAAAGCTAGTGGGTGGGATTAGATGAGTCCTTGGGGCTTCTGACCCTGGATCTGCAGGAGAAGTGTGGAGTCCTCTACCTGACTCAGCTGCGGAGGTGAGACTTCCTGGGGGGTAAGGTCTTCTTGCCCAATTCAGGGCAGGGTCAGGGTCAGACCCAGCCTCTCCCGGGCCCTGCACCTTCCCTCAGGCCCCTGAACCAGGAGTGTGAAAGCTGAGACCACACACTCTGGGCCTCCTCCATGCTTAGCAGTCCCCGCCCTGCATCCTCTTCTCCAGAGGCCTCTACTCACCTCTTGCTATGAGGCCTTCCAGATCATGCCCACCTCCCCCAGGCCATCCTAGACCTGCTCACACGATTTCTGGAAGGCAAACCCTGGCTCCCAATTCTGGAGCTCCTGGGGAGCCTTCAAGGGGTGGGAAGAAGTAGCAGGAGAGCCAGAGCCAGGAGGGAGAGGGAGATAGATGATGGACTCAAGTGGGTCTCTACTCCTATTCGCTCCAACTTGCCTTTAAATAGGATAAATAGGATAAAATGATACTCTAGTCCCCTTTATTCCAAGCAGTGCTTCTAAAAAAAAAGGGCACCTTGACATTTTAGGAGGCAAAAAATAAGGAAAACCTGAGACATATCATATTCAGTGTACACTGAGGATGGAGAAATTTCAGCGGACTTGTAACCAAACCTCCTTAATGTATTGAAAAGTGAAATCATGACAGGGTTTGGTGGTGAGAGGGGAGAAGAATATTCCAGGAGGAAAGCCCAGCTCCGAGGTAGGAGGAGGGCAGGTGGGTGATGGAGCGGAGGCAGGTTGGTCTGAGATGTGGCAAGGAAGCCAGTCAGACCATGAAAATGCCAAAGGTATTTTAAATAATACAAAGCCTTCAAGAGGGCCTCAGGCAAGTTCCTGGGGACCCAGTGCTGGACTCAAAGAACTATTAGGTGTTACAGCTCCATGTCCACTCACAGGTCCAGCCGGGTTATGCCAACACTGTCTCTTCTGTGCTTGTCGCTATAGCAGATGGTCTGAGTGAGGGCCCAAACCCCCGCTGACCACTTCCGGCCCAGGTGGCAGCCTGCGTGGCTCTTCTGTTCAGCACATGCTGCTCTCCAGCACGCCCCTTCTGCAGCAGACCTGCCCCACCCTTTCCTCCGGCACCGCTGCCCTCCTCACTGTCCTGTGGTGCTGGTCTCCTGGCAGACACAATCTGGCCCCCGCCTGCGGTTTGAGGGACACTCCCTTGTTCAGCTTGCAAGGAGCCTTTGCCTTGGAGCACGAGTGTGCCTGATGGACATGCTCACTGTTCCTTGAAGCCCTACTTGCGTGGGCTTGGAAACCCACCTGTGCCCATCCCACGGAAACCAGTCCTGCTGTCCTCCCCACCCCAGTAAGCTCCAGACCCCTCGTGACAAGCCCTTATGACAAGACACTCAAGATTTCTTGTCCCTGGTACTTCCCTTTGGAAGTGAAGTGAGGCTGGGGGCAGTGTGTTCAGGGAGAAAGGGGATGAACTTGGCCGCAGACACACCTGGCTTCAGATCCTGGTTCTAACATCTGCTGGTCATGTGACCTTGCGGAAGTCATTCTCAACCCTGGGATCACAGATTTCTCCATAGCAGCTGCCTGACAATGTGACCCCGTGTCTGACACATGCCACAGTAAACCGAGGTCCACCCCTGCCCCCAGATCCCTGGTGCTAACCTCTTTTCTAGAATTTCTCCTGTTGTATTTTAATCATTTACTTATTTACTGTTGTCCTTTTAGGCTCAAGACCTCCTTGAGGGCAGGAGTCATCTCTTGTGCTCTTAACTTCAAGCCCAGTGCCTGCCCACCCTGTAGCAGGTGCAATCCAGGCAGCCTGATTGAATGGAACTCAGCACGGTTCTTTGGATCCTGCTTTGTCCCAATCTTGTTCTTTCCCTTGGTAGCGCTACACATGTCTCAGATTTCCGTGGTCTTTCCTTATGCTTATCACCCTCTGTATTCATTTTTCCCTGGAGTCACAAGGTGTTCAATTGGACCTCTTAGGCTGTACATTTCATGTATTATTATTATTTTTACAATTCCATGACATATATTATTTTAAAACATCAACATTTCAGTGAAAAAAATTTATGTATTGTATTTAGTCTTTGTAATATATTATATGGTGTATACATTGCATACATAATAATATATGCTTGTACATATAGTATATACATGTAGTGTATGTATAGTACACATCATATATAGTATTTAATATTTATTATATATACAATATATAGTATATACAGTAATATATAGCATATATGGTAATATATAATAATATAGTATATATTATATAGTACCTATTAATAATATATAGTATATACCATATACTATATACCATTTGTATACTATATAGTGTATGTATTACTGTATATATCATGTATATTGAATGTATATATGTTATATATAATATATATGCAGTATATTATAGATATTGTATACTGTAATATATTATACTTATAAAGTGTATAATATATAGTATATATTGTTAATATACAGTGTATACTATTATATATAGTGTATACTATAATATATAGTATATAGTATATAATAATTATACTATATATTAGTAATATATATTATATAGTACATATTAGTAATATATAGTATATTACTTACTATACATACTATATATGTTGTATAATATATATGCAATATGTTATGTATACTGTATATATATTGTTTATATATACAATGTAATATATCATACTTATAAAGTATGCAAGTAATATACTAATATGTATTAGTAACATATAGTGTATACTAAAGATAGTATATGATATATAAATATAATATATGCATAATAATACTATCTATTAGTAATATTGTATATAGTATATATTAGTAATATGTAGTATACATTATAAAGTATTGCATTAATGGAGTATGTGTGTCTATATATCTATTTTTTCACCTAGCATGTAGTAATTACTATGAATCATGGCAGTGGAATGTCCTTTCTGATCTTGCTGCCTTTTCATCACATTTCATCCCAGAAAAGAGTGTTAGTAGATTCAAAAATGCTGATTGGAAACAATGAAAAGACCTATGTAACCTGTATTTTCTTGAAACCTTTGAGAACCAAGGATTATTGTACCCAAAGATTGTCCCAGAAAATGATATTGCCTGTGCACAGTCTGGCGCGTCTGCCTCAGGACCACTGCACATGGTTGCACAGTGTCTTGAGGGCTCCCAGGGTGAGGCAGGTGGTGTGCTGGATCTCTTCTCTGTGACCCTGGGAGATGCTTTCCTCATACGGCAAGCATCTTCGTTGCAGGAGAAGTAGTAAGCAGTGAAGGTCATGTGCACGCTACCAGATCAATTGCTTATACATGTGGCTGCAATTTGATTGGAAGCTCTTACAAAGAGATCAATTAAACAGAACCACCCCTTTCTTTTGAAACATCCTTTAAGAATTCCATTAGTTTAGCAGGGAAACCAAGGCACAGAAATTCTAGAACAGAAAAGGCTGTGATGCGCATGCGCCATCTTCCACAGCTACGGAGACTGGTTTACCCATCATGTAACCCAAACGCCCGCCACCCAGTGCTGCCGTAGCTATGAAATAATCTCTGAGATCAAGAGTTGAGGTCAGGAGTTGCACACTCTTCTGACCGAGCCAGCCAGGTGCCCCAGAATGACCCCTGTGGCCCGTGGGTGAGGGAGCGAGAGTAGAAAGTGTCTGTAAGAGGACAGACAGCAGCCATGGAGCAGGCCAGGCAGGTGAGGGCCTGAGCAAGGTCTACACGCCGCAGCCACTGTGGTCACCATGTCCCATTGCCCCGCCAAGCATACCTACAGGAAGTCCCGCTGGATGTGGGCCCTGCAGGGTGGTGATGGGGGGGGTGGCGTCTATGTTCATTTATCCAACTTTGTTCTTTTTCATTTTGATTTGAGTGATTTCCTGAAACTGCTGTTCTGTGTCCCCAATGGAATTCCGTTCATGCTTACTTATTTTTATTGATTTTTGTGGCATTTATCCCTGTACTGTTTGCATTCATTTCCCTCTATCTCTTCCTTAAGATAAACCCGCTCTTTTTTCAACTCGCTCTTTTTGTAATTATCATAACTATTCTTTGAGCCCTTGACCCTGAGTTTTTTTGTTTTGTGCTTCAAAACTTCCTAGCTTACCTGAACTTTTCTTCGGAATCTTGGGTAATTCTTTTTACGAAGTGCTCCATCCATGGACTTATGTTCCTTTTTTTCTCACATCTTTTTCCTTGGCAAGGGGCTGTTTCTGTGCGCAGGGGCTTGTATTCATTCCTTGCTGGTCAGTATTCGCTTTTGAAGAAGAGTTGGCCAGTTGCATTGGAGCAGAAGGGGAAAAAATAGATATATAGACACACATTGGAGCAGAAGGGGAAAAAATAGATATATAGACACACATTCGCTTCTGTTTGTGTTTGTCATCTCAAACATCCTCACCCCAAGTATGTCATTTCCTTTGTCAAAGTCCGAGTATAACATCCTCCCAGGTTTCCATGGTCAAGAATTCAGCATGGCTCTTGACAAATCCCAGCAAGTCACAGGCTCTCTGTGAGTTATGACCCAGTGGTCCACACTGCAATCTCCACTGTGCTCGTGTCTGAGAGTCCAGAGGGCGGTGGCCACAGCTTGCCAGCCTGAGGTCTCCTTCACCCATTGCCCCGCCATGTTGAATCTGGGTACCACATTCCTTGTCCACAACTCCACCCCAAATCACCCTAGCAAGAGGTCACTGTCCGACCTTTCAAGGACGTTCGTATGCAGAAATTAGCCTGCACATCTCAGTGAATGACGATTTAATCCTTCCAGTACCTCAAGTCCCCTCCGACTCCTGTGTTTCTCTCATACCCCACAACAAACCCAACCACAGACCTTGTTGGCTTCATTTTACCATCAGTCTGGAATTAGTCACCTTCTTACCACCTGCACTGGCAACCACCCTGGATCCCACCACCAGCACCTCTTGCCTAGATATCTGTAAGAGATGCCCAACTGGTCTCCCTCCTTCCTCCTTTGTCCCCATACCCAACGAATTGGGCAGGGTGGTCCTGCTCAGCATAAGGCCCCCAATGTTATCCCCCTGCATGGAATTCTGGAAGGCTCCCTGTCTCTCTCGGGCCCATGGAACCCTGTCCGCTCTAGACCAGCAGCGCGTCCTTGCCCTCCTCTCCTGATCTGCCCCATCCCCAACTCTCTCTGCTTCCTCCGTGGAGCCTCCTGGCTCTTCCCTCTCCTTGGTACCTGCTGTTCCTGCTGCCCTGGAGGCACATCCCCTCTCCATGTGATGTGCCACCTGCAAGAAAATGCAGCAAAATCCTAACAGGGACCATCCAAGGAAACGGAATCAATGGTGGTCTTAATTTTCCCCCTTGTATTTTTTCCACGATAAGCACATATTGTTTTTAGAGTCTGTGGGGAAATTATGTTATTTTTAAAGAGATCAGGGTATGTTCAGCCCTCTCACACCATGACTTGACCACAGTGACCATTTGTGGGTATGTGTTGCTGGGTTGGAGAACTGGTCCCAGTCCTTCACCCCCTATCTACGCACAGGCCATGTGACACTGTTTCTCCTAGAGAAGGCAGAGTGGGCCTCGGTCTCTTGGGCTCTTGACATTGGGGTCGCCCATGTCTTCTTTTGGTCAATGTTGAAGGGACAGTTGTCAATTCTGAGTCAAGGTTTTAAGAGGAGTCACATGTTTTTGCGTGCCCTGCTGTGCCTCCCTCATTGCCATGAGACGAGGATGCCCTGGCCAGCCCGCTGGTCCCAGGAGGGTGACAGACACATGGAGTGGACCTGCGTCCACTCCGCAGGTTAGAGCTGTCAACCTTTAGATGTGTGAGAAATGCCTACTTGCTGCAGAATGTCACATAGATTTGGGCTTGTTTGTTACGAGGCTCTAACTGACTAATACAGTGCTACTGAACGGCTTCACATGTGCTCAGATTTAATCAGGAAGGTGGAATTTGATTAGAATTATACATAAGAAGACTGAAATCTAGAACATTTCACAACAAAAAACAAAAAAACAAAAAATAATTCTTAAGGATTTCCAAGGCAAGGAAAAGCCCAGACCATGCCGTCAGGAGACTTGGCTCCATTTCACATGCCCCTGGTTCCTAAGACCTAAAGTCACAGAGGAAAATAACCTTCTTATTCTTAGGTATTACAAATTCCTGGGGATGCCAAAATGAAAACCTCTAAGCATCTCAGGGTAAGAGTACATCTTTTTTCCTCTTGCAAAAATTATAAGTGTTTATTATAGAAAATATAAAGAAAAAGCACTCTTAATCTTTTTTTTTAAATATTTTATTTATTTATTTGTCAGAAAGAGAGAGAGAGAGCGAGCACAGGCAGACAGAGTGGCAGGCAGAGGCAGAGGGAGAAGCAGGCTCCCCACAGAGCAAGGAGCCCGATGTGGGACTCCATCCCAGGACGCTGGGATCATGACCTGAGCCGAAGGCAGCTGCTTAACCAACTGAGCCACCCAGGCGTCCCAAAAGCACTCTTAATCTTATTATCAAGATACTGTCAAACCTCTGTCAAACCTTAATGTATACACACATACATGTGGTTCTATATGTTTACGTTTTTCCCAGGAAAAATAGAGCATATTATATCTTCCACTCTGTAATCTTCTTTTATAGTTACTATATCATAAACATCCTCCCTTACTATCTAATATCTTCTGCAGAATCATTTCTAATTGTGGAATTCTTGCCTAGGTGTCCACTGAATGGATGTGCCATAAATAACTTTACCCAACTCCTGGGGTAACATGTAAATTACACCCAGTTTTTAGCTATCATAAGCAACATTGTATATATTCAATATCCAGGTACATCTCTGACTGTTTCTAAGGGCTAAGTGGATTGGGCTATGTGCATTTATAAAGCATCTTACCTCTAAGTGTCAGTGTCTTCATTGGTCTGATGGGAGGGTTTGAAATTGGTGACCTGCATGATCATCTTCCCTCCCACGGGCTTCTGTTGAGTCCACCTCCTGAGAAAGAAGTACCCCTTGAACAGCATCATCCAAGGTATGGTAGCCTGACTCTATCAGATCTGCCTAGCCACAGATCAGGACCCTGAGGAGAATAAGCAATGGGAAAGGCAAGTTATGAGGGTGTCAATGTGTGGAAAGTGCCAGAGACATGGATTGAAGTTTATGCACTTAGGGCTCACAAAGACAGTCCAGTGAGAAATGTAAAGGCAACAGCCCAAGTCCCTGAATAAAGGGGCTCCCAGGGGACCCTGAGGCCAACTTTGCATCTGAACCAACTTCACAGCCAAGAGCCCTTGTTCTGTGGCTCTCTAGTCCCCACCCATGATGCCAGCAGGGGGACAGAGACAATGTGTTGATCATCTGTACCCTCCCTTCCCCTTGCTCGGGTGGGCCTTTGACTCTGGTCCACTGGCCAGTCCTGTGACTCTGCCTCGTTCTGGTGTGACATCTAGAGGGAAGAGCCTGGGGCACTGCTGCACACTCAGGAGACTGGATTCTTCTATTAAGCCTCTGGGTCTCCTGGGACATCATTTCACCTTTCCCGGAATGGCAGAAAGACCATCCACCTGTTCACTAAATATGGTTCTCCTTCTCCCTGGGCACAGAGCAGCACTCCATTTCCCAGACTCCTTTGCAGATAGGTGGGATCATGTGGCTGCACTCCAGCCGATAGAATGTGAGTGGAAGTGACACACGCTGATACTGTCTGTTCCTTGGGACCCTTGTTCAATCTTCTCTTCTGCCAGCTTGACACAGATGAGCAGGAAGACCTCAGTTTCAAAAGTCAGGTGCTGAAAACAGCAGAGCCATAAGATCTGCCCATCAGTGAGATTTATTCTCTGCTTGAGAGAGACATCAGTATGTGTCATGTTGGACCCTTGCATGCCAGGGCTTGGTTTTCAGGGCAGCAAACACTGCCTTTAGTACCACTCAGGGCAGTGTTCACTGAGGCTCTGTTTCACTGGACATGAGCTGGTACTACGCATACAATGCACATTTGCCCTTCAATGCCCAACAAAACAAACATGACCTTGGAAGGATGATCCCATTTTCCTAGAGCACTGAATGAGTCAGAATTCAACCTCAGGTCTTCTAGACCCCAGTCCCACAACTGGCACAGCTTGAAGGTCCTGGAAGACCTGACACTCCAGGATCCTGCTGACGTGAGTCTGACTAGCTGAGCAGAGGTGGGTAGCATGTGGCTGAAGTCTGGCAGGCCGGGGGCCAGGCCCTCCCCCACAGAGGCCTCAGGTAGGGGGCTAGCCTACCACACTCCAGTTTCCTGGTCTGTCCCATGCAGCAGCTGAGAGAGGATCTGTCACATTGGGTCATATGAGGATGCTTTTCCTGGTTATACTCAAGAACAGCATTTTCTTCCATTCCACCGGGGATCTCTGAAGCTTGGCCTTGCTGGGGGAACTGGGATGTTGTCACCATTATTCGTTGTTACCCAGGGAGCCAAACTGCCTTTGATGTTTTATTGACCTTTCTTCTTCAAAGGTCCCCTATCAACGGCTGCTCTGGTTTCTACCAGTTTGATGAGTTAAGCTCCCTCCCGAAGGAGAAACCTGAATGTAAACTACCAAGGAGAGCAGGAAAGGGGTTTGATTTCATTTGGGGCTAGATTGGGGGGTCTGGCCTGGGGAAGGTTGCTCCTCAGAGCCTTGTCTGAGAACTCCCACAGAAGCAGTGGGAGGTCTGGTAGTGGCTGCCACATCTGGTAGGTAAAAAGACGCTGTCCCCAGAAGGATGATCTGTGTCTTCTCTGTGGGACCCCTGCACGAGTGAGCCGAGCCTTGGCGACTAGAGCTCAGATCTCTCCCACGAGCTCAGGTCTCTGTGACCTGCCCCCAGTGTCCCCCGAGGATTTCATGAAACTATTTGTGTAACTTCAACTCAAAAAAGCCTGTTAATTTTTGTCAAATAAAGTCAACAGCCATTGCTGGCTTTGCTGGTTCCTGGCATTTTAGAGCCGAGGGGACTTTAGATGTTATAGGGTCTAGCCTTTCAGAGACCATGACCTGTGGACTGCTCAAACACTTCTGATGGGCCCACTTTATGTTTGGATAGATCCTGAACCCTCAGAGCACATTCAAGGTCAGGCACGCGCTGACCCCCAGCACACTTTCAGGCTTGCTTATGGTCTCTGCCCTGTGTGGACCCTTATCCCTAATCATAGTATATATTGACCTAATATATTAACACCCCTCCACCCTCCAGTTCTGGGCCTTTCCATCAGTGTCTCTTATGTCTGCGGTACCTGACCCCTCTTCCACCTGGTGAAATTGTCAGCCCTCCCCAAAGACAAGCTCAGGTGTCACCTGCTCCCAGAAGACTTCCCTGATCCCACCAGGAAGAACTAACTGCTCTATCTTCCATGCTTCAGACACCTCTGTCAGAAAATATGGGGTCCTGATTCCTGTCTTTCGTTTGCCACTCGTTCCCACAGAGAGAGTGAGTCACTTTAAATCGGGGGCTGTCTGTTCTATATATTTCCATTCTGAGTGTGAGTCCCTGTGGAAGCACAGGCAGAGGAGCCTAGCATATAGAAGCATCGAGTGACAGACTCATTAGGCAACTGAGCTGGATAGGAACAAGAGGAAGAAGATTTTAAAAATAGAAACTTGTATCAAATGGGACCTTCTCAGTTTTTAGAAGCAGGAAACATAACATCAACTTCCCAAAATAAAAGAGGGAGTATACTGGCTCACAGAACTAAAGGGTTCCAGATAAGGGGTTCAGGAGTGGTTTGATCATGATGTCAGGTTAAATTTTTTTTATTGTGTTCTCTATTGTAGCCATCTTCTTATATTGATTTTGGCCTCAGGCTGGTGTCATTCCTGGTGACAGAGTGGCTACACCAGGTTTCAATTTCCTGTCCTCACTCTAGCCATTCAAAAAGCCAGAGAACAACCATGTTCAATAATTCTTGAATCAGATCATAATTTAAAAAAAAATCAAGAATGCCACTGATTTAAATCCCTGTACATCAGTTGCTGTGGCAAGGTGAAGGTGATTCCGGAGTGGCTTAGACCAACTGTGCTCTACCTCAGTTTCTCAGGATAGTCAGTCCCACCCAGCCTCTGAAGCTGTACCTAACGGGCTATTTAAAAATATGAATTTCAGTTTTCCTTTCTTCTTCTTTTGCATCCCAAACAAGTAACACACAGCTATGCTATAATTCAGCTTCTGTGCTAGGTATTAAAAGCACACAAAAGATTAGGACAAGATGGTGACCTCATGCTGTTGATAATCCTACTGAAAGAGATTCTGAAAATTATCTTGTGCGCAATGAGGAGCCACAGGGGAATGTTAAGCCGCTGTATAGCTGTGGTCGTTAGGTATGGCTGTGTAACAAATGATCTCAAACCCCGGCAGATAAACACAGCAGACATCAATGATCCCATAATTTCTGTGGGTCAGGGATCTGGGCACAGCTGAGCTGGAAGCCTCCAACTCTGGGTCTGTCACGTGTCTGCAATCAAGGCATTGGTGGGGCCATCCCCATCCTCAGAGCTGCTGGGGGGAGGGCCTGCTTCCACACTCACTCTCGCATACCTATATCTCCACTTACGACACGACAGCTGCTTCCTACCCCAAGACTAGCCATCTAATAGAGAGTGAGAATGAGCTCCCAGATCTGCTGTTAGAAATGAATCCCATGCTTTCCCAGCACGTTCTGTTTGACAGATGTGAAGCAGTAAGTTTAGTCCACACTCAAGGAAAGTGAATTACACAAAAGTGTGCGGAGGGGAGGATCACGTGGGACGATCTAAAGGCTGCTTGTTCCAAGGACTGACCAATAGCTCACCATCCAGAGCACTGACATCACATCAGCCCACAAGCTTGTAAAAACAGTAATTAACAAAGGAGTTAAGAGCCAGGAGGAGAAAATTGTGTTGGATTCAATGGATCTATTTAGTCATTCAACAAACACTGGAGTGCCCACTGTGAGCCAGGACTGTGCTAGGTGCTGGGGCTGCTGCTGTGCCGAAGACAGACCCACATCAGTATCTAGCAGGGGGCATCTGCCAGTCCAGAAGGAGGTAGTTGGTGTCTAGCAGAAAGAAAAGTTGAGCAAGACATTTACCTATTGCAAAAAAGGACAAGAGTCAAAACTGTAAACAATGCTGCCCCACCTTGCCAAATCTGTCTGAGGAGTCAAGGAAGGCTTCTTGGAGGAAGAGACATTTCAACTGATATCTAAGGGAGGAGGAGAGGAACTAGGAGAAAGTGTGGGCAGAGGGCACCACAGGGTGGTTTCGGTGTAGACTTGTGCGGTGGGTCTCTCTCTTCATCATTCCCGCCATCTCCCAGGTCTGGCTCCCCATCCTTCCAGGCTCACCTCAAAGGTCCCCTTCTTGGAGAGGCCTTTCTAGTCTCAGCAGCCCAAGGCCATCACAGCCAGTCTCCACACCTCACCCCGTGTTACTATGTTACCTTCTTCCCAGCGCCTCTTCTGCCTGGAGCACTCCCATCCCGCCTTGTTCCCCTGTCCTTCCTGCCTCCCTATTCCAGACACAGGCTCCTCTCTGTTCACCGCTGCACCCCAAGACTCCACGCAGGCCAGCACACAGCAGGGCCTCAGTGAGCCTGGTGGCAGGAGCAGACCCAAGCTGCCCTTCTCTGGTGTCACTGTCTTCTCCCCAGGGACCGACCCCTGTCTGGAGCAGCTCAACCACTGGCCCCTCCCTCGGCTCTCCTCGCAGTGAGAGGCAGCTCAGAGCCCACAGGCCTGGGCACCTGGCCTCACCCAGCGTGTATTATGGCTCTTCCCAGGGCTCCTCACAGCAGCTACGTTGAGAGTTTGGAGAAGGAGCAGGAAGGCCAGTCAAGTGGATAAATCACGTCTCTTAAATGGGCCAGGCATGGATTTACACAATAGCCTGTGACAAGCATCTTCAGGGGGCACTCTGGCAGGAAACATCTTTTTTCCAAAGGACGCCTGGCCCTGGGAGAAATAATGAGGTCTTTTTTAGGATTCTAATTATTGCCGGTGCTGACAGGCTGATGCCCAGTGCTGCCTTCTGCTCTGAGCTCTCATGCACCCCACGCTGGCTGTCCCCAGGCCTCCCAGGTAAGCGTCCTGCTCCTGAGGGGTCCCCAGGTGTGCAGTGTCCATTCTTGATCTTCCCACCTCCCTCCCTCTTGCCCACTAGCCCTTTCTTCATCATCACGGTCACAGTGCCACTGCAGATCACCTCCTGTCACTTGCCTATGTCCCAGAACTGGCCTGGTGCAGGTGCAGAGGAGACCAGACCCACAGAGTCACACAGGCCTGGGCTGCCTCATCCTCAGTCCCCACACTAGAGGGCAAGGAGAAACAGGCATCTGGAAGGAGGGGAAAGGGGAGGATTACGAGCTCATCTCGTGCCCTAATGGCCCCTCAGGGAGCTTCAGGACTGGGGGGCTTCCTGACGTCCTGCTAAAGAACATCCTGAGGGATAGCCAGCTCCCACTCATGCCCCAATCCTTATCCTTCCTCAACCTGGGAAGTCCCTGCCCAGTGCAGCCTTCTCTGTCCTGCTGGTCTCCCAGCATCTCATCTGTGGATCAGCCAGCGTCCTGCTCCTCATCCTTTTGTCTCCCTGGTCTGGGGCTCCCAGATCCTGCACAGTTGTCCTGTCTGATCTCAACCCCATCTGCACTGCCTCAGCAAACTCTGCTGGTCCCTGCAGTGGCCGTAGTGTGTCCCCCATCCATTCTTGCCTCCACAGGACATCCTCCCCCGCCGCAGACATGGAGGTCTTAGCGAAACTCTCAATCAAAAATTAAGTCCTGCGAAGTTCTCCCTGCCTGCCACGGGGGAGGGTGGAAAGTGGAGGCAAACATGGATGGGGGCACACTGGGGTGTCCTGCAGGGTCCAGTAAGGGATTGTGTTATGGACTGAATGTTTGTGTCCCTGGTTGAAATTCTAAGCCCCAGTGTGATGCTCTTGGGGGGGGTGGGGCCTTGGGAGGTGGTTGGGTTTAGTGAGGTCATCAAGGTGGAGCCCTATAATGGGACTGGGGTCCCAGTAAGAAGAGGAAGAGAAACCAGAGCTCTCTCTCTCTCTCCTTGCTCACACAAGAAGAGGTCACACGGCAAGATGGTGGCCGTCTCTGAGCCAGGAAGTGAGCCCTCACCAGGAACCATTCTGCCAGCACCTTGATCTTGGACTTCTCAGCCTTCAGAACTGCTGGAGATAATTGTGTGTCCTAGCCGCCTGGTCGATGGTATTTTGTTATAACAGCCCAAGCAGACTAAGGCGGATTGTGAACTTGAATCCTCATCCGATGTACAGTTGAGAAGGCTGAGGTGCCAAGGACCATGTAATTGTGTGGCATCACCCGGCTGGCAAGGACAGGGAAGGGGTGCACCCCCCAAGTGGGCTGGTACGTATTCGTGTCCCAGACTCTTGCCCTGAACTGCCTCCCCAACCCCGACTAGGTCCGGGCGTAGGCAGATGGGCTTTTAATCCTGGCTCTGTCCCTTGCCCCCTGAGTGTGATCTTGGGCTGGCCGTTGCCCTTGGGCTATTGAGCCCCACTTTGTCTATCTACGGAGCAGGAGTAATGTTGCCTCCCCTGGGACTGCGGGAGGGTTCAGCTAGGGAAAGCGGGAAGGGTTGATGCAAGGGTAGGAGCCCTACGGCTGGGGCCCCGACCCTGAGTCACTTGCAGGGCAAGTGTGTTCCTGGGATCCTCATGCCTTACCCCTCCTCTTCCCTCCCCCAGCTCTTTCCTCAACTACCAAGGCCTGACTTGTGCTTGAGTCCATAGTCTGTACATCCAAGGGCCATCTGTACCTTCTACTCTCTCTAGAGAGCTGCCTTGTGGCCCCCAGGGGTCTCAGGGTGCTCACACACGCAGTGTGGACTTCTTTTGGGGGAGCGAAAGGAGGAAGAGTCCTGCCCCGGGTCTAAAACAGGTTGGGGCCTTTGGGCCAGGAACTCCAGGAGCCTGGACGGGTAGGTTGTGGTGTAGAGGGGAGGCATAGGCTCGGGGTGGGGGGCACATCCTCTGGGCCCTGTAGAATCCCTATGGGGTGGCTGAGCTGTGGGACCAGAGCAGGGCCTCCTCCCGTGGGAGGATGCGGAGCAGGGGCCCTTTGCTCCCGGCCTAAGGGTGGGTTCCTTTAAATGTGGGTCCCATTCCTCCCCCATCTGCCTCACCCCCAGGGCTTCCAGAGCCACTCATCCCCACCCCACCCCTGCCTGGCTCAGCTCAGCCTTGTCTGTCTCAGCCCGCCGGTCTGCTCGGCTCTGCTCAGCACAGCGTGGCTGATGAAATGTTATCAGAAAATCTCAATGTGAGTTTTTCTGCATGTCAATCCTTCATCTTTTCCCAGAACTCTTCCCTGAGCATTTCATAGCAGGGGGAAGGGAAAGGAACAAGTCACCCTGGCATTTATTGAGATAAATTGTGAGAGTCTGCAAGGCTGAATTGTTAAAAATGCATCTTCACCTGCCGCCGATGACGTGAGCGCCGCTGATAAGTCAAGTTTCTTTTATCTTCTCAGAGTGTCTGCACAGAGAGAGGGCTCCGTGTCTACCTCCTCCCACTCCCGGCGTTCAGACTGCGGGGAAGTTTCCAGCCCCTGATCTGCCCTGGGATAGCAGCCGTTCTCCCCCACGCTTCCCGTTCTATTATGAGCAGTGCCCTGGAACGCTCGTGATGGATTTTTCCTTGTTACCTCCTGTGGGAAGGCGTGAGGGGGTGACACTCGCTGAAAGCCAGCTGCCTTCAGGCATTTTGCCTGCTCTGTCAGCCACCTGTTGGGGGTAGCACTCGCCCAACCCGCAGAGACCTTGAATGGCCTCGAACGAGACACGCTGATGTGGCTCACGAGGCTGGGGACCCTCGGAGGCCAGCTGGCCCAGGACCTCCAGCTCGCGTGACTGGAGGCAGTGGGCTGTGGACAGGGGTACGCTTGGGCGGTCTGGCTGGGCTCTTGCCTGGCCCTGGGGCTCTGCGGCTGCTGATGGACTGGCATGGCTCTGGTCTATAGGCTAGTGTCTGGACTTCCGCCCGTGGCAGTCCTGGGGTCCCGGGGAGAGGGAGAAGCACAGTCTCCTGATGTCTGGGGCAGAACCAGGGCAATGCCAATTTGGCACATTCTTGGGGCCGGAGAAAGTCATGAGACCAGGCCAGATACAAGGGGGTGGGTGTGGGGTAAGGCCACATCTCCATGGAAGGAAATGCAGAGTCACCTGGCAGAGGGCCAGCATGCTGGCTAAGGGCTCTGAGATAACTGCAGACAATTTTGCCAACGACCTAGTGTGTTCACATCAGACTTTGAATCCTTGAAGCCACATTGTGAGGGAGGAATCAGTCACCCCATTTTTCAGGGGAGGAGACTGAAACCAAGAGAATCTGGTTTGCTCATTCCTTTGACCTCCCTCTTGTGCATGGGGCACGGACTGGCTTTGGGATGCGGCTGAGACCAAGACATGGCAACCTGGTACTGGGGAAGCCTAAGGCAGGAGGCAGACATGGAAACAGACCCAGGGATCTGATCCCAGCTGCAGAAATCGTCTTTGGGACCAGAAACGCAGACAGGGTTCATGGGAAGAGCATGGGAACAGGATCTGATCCGGGTCCTCCCGGGCTAGCTGTGCGCCCTTGGTCAATGCACTTGACCTCTCCGAGCCTTTCCTCACGTCTGTGGGGAAGCAGCACTAACCCTCAGAGCCAGAGTAAGGATCTGTCCATGGCTCTGAAACCCCAGAGCCCAGGTCCTGTCCCTGCTGGGGGCTTTCATTCTATACAACTTTCTTGGGTCCTGGGTCCTATGTCTGTCACCCTGATCTCCTCAAGCCTGGAGCACGGGAGGACTGTCCACTAGATGGAAAGCCATGGAAGCAAGGACCTGGCTTGTCCGTACCGCTCTGCACCTAGGACAAGGCCTGGGACCCTCCAGGCACCTACTACATATTTGCTGAATGAGTCAAGTATTCCTGTATTATAGACAAGGCAGCTGATAGCTGACAGTGAGGGCAGCAGAGACCCAGCCACGTACCGAGGGCTCCCAGGGTATTAGGACATCTTGGTGAGCGTTTCTTGGGTATTTCAGGAGGGACACTCAGGTGGGGGTTGAGTGTGACATGCTGGGGAACCTGGGACAGCCTGGCCAGCCCCGGCTCGGCCCTCACCCATCGATGGGTGAGGTGAGTCTGGGAGGGACAAGCAGAGGTCACACGGGGGTCCCAGGAGGCCACGACCTGGGGGCAAGTGTTTGAGAGGGCACGGCTGGAGGTCCCTTTGCATCCCGGGACCTCAGCCCAAGCGTTCCGCCTTGGCAGCGGTGGGCCAGACACCCCAAGCCCAGCTGGGATCAGGGCCTCTGCTCTTCCCCAGGCTGTGGACCTGAGATTGCCCTCCGGCCTCTGGCCTCTCACAATGTCCCCAGCTTAGTGTGAATGACACTCATAAGAAACATTTCACTCCCCAAAGCTCTACCGAGATGTAGATCAGTGCTCACATGCACCTGAGGCCCAGAGCAACTTGTACTTGCTTCAAATGGAACAGGTCACAGTGTGAACCACTTTCTCTGCTCTGCTTTCCTCACTTCTCATCACCCATGTGTTCCCAGTGTTCTTCTTTGTCTTCTGTCCTCACACTGAACAAGTTCCTCCCCTTCCTCCCCCCGCCCAGGCTTCCCAGTCCTGCTGCTTGTGCTGCACCGCACGAGGTCCCAGGAAGATAGCTGTGCGTGAGATGACCACAACACTGACCTGCTCTCCTGGACCTTCTGGTCTGGAGGGGAAATGTCAGGGAGGAGATGAAAACCTGTCCTCTCCTGCCACCCTCCAGAGTCCAAGTCTGACTTGGACTGACTTGGTGGTGCTGCTGGGGGCCTGGTGCATAAGTTGGCAATGTCTCTGCAGGGAAGCACCCAGGCTGCTGGGGTGTGGGGGAGGGCACAGAAGTGTGTGTGGGTTTATCCTGCGGGTCAGGTTGGATCCCCAGAGCAGAGCCAGGTGAGGTGTGACCATGAGGAAGAGGGTGGATGAACACCAGGTCAGAGTGTGTCGAGGTCATATCTGTTAGATGGATGAGTGAGCATTTAATGAACCCAACCCAAACTTTCCTTTCTGGTGCTACCACTTTAAATACTCCAAGGGCCCTGCCATTCTAGGGATTGAAGACTCAAATCTTTAGCCCAGAATGTGAGGCCACATAGGGCCTGGCCTGGGCCCCCTTCTCTAGGTCCCCACCTACCTGCCTTTCAGTTACATGGGTCTTAAAGCTCTTCATGTGCACTAAGTACACTGCCCTGCCTCCAGCCACAGGACCTCCAACCCATCTTAAAGGCTAACCTGCTTCAAGCTTATGTACTCCTTGCTTGCTGACCTAAGTCCCTTGATCTATAGCAGAACTAACTTCCTTTCTTTGAGACCTGCAGACCACTGGCCTTGAGGAGAGAAGGAAGTCTCTTTCCCAGAAGATGGGGCCTGACTCCTTTCCCAAACATCCCACGGATGCCAGCAAGCCTGCAGGGTCATGCCCACATAAGACTCACCATGTGGGCACCCGCTTCTGTGCAGAAGCCCCTCCTTTGTCCTGTGCCTTCCCCTTTAGAACCCCCTGGCTTCGCCTGCAC
The DNA here is from genome assembly GCF_002288905.1 of Enhydra lutris kenyoni. Taxonomy (NCBI): domain Eukaryota; kingdom Metazoa; phylum Chordata; class Mammalia; order Carnivora; family Mustelidae; genus Enhydra; species Enhydra lutris. The sequence continues at coordinate 2,241,572 of NW_019154093.1, forward strand.
AGGGGAGATAGGGTCTGAGACATTAGTCCATCATCTACCCAGATTGCCAACTTCTTAAATAAAGCAACCTTTCAGGGTGCCTGTGTGGCTCAACTGTTAAGTGTCTGCCTTTGGCTCAGGTCACGATCCCAGGATCTTGGGATCGAACCCCACATCAGGCTTCCCGCTTGGCAGGAAGCCTGCTTCTACCTCTCCCACTCCCCCTGCTTGTATTCCCTATTTTGCTATGTCTCTCTTTGTCAAATAAACAAATAAAATGTTAAATAAATAAATAAATAAAGCAACCTTCCCTTTCTCACTTGTCCCTCGACTGTTAATTTTTAAGCGGAAAACAGCCAAACCTGAGCTGAGGACCAAGTTAGGGAGCACTATTCCTCTGATGGATAATTCCTGCTCCCTCCACCAGACCCAAGTTCAGGCATCCATCCTCAGGAAAGCCTTGTCCAGCCTCCTCTGACCCCCACACCCCATTACATGCTTCCTGGCCACCGGGAGCCTGTTCTTTAGGCCAATGTTACTGTTGTTAATTGTGCAGTTTTATTATTTTCTTAAGCAGGCTCCATGCCCAATATGGGGCTCGAACTCACGACCCCGAGATCAAGAGTTGCACACTCCACTGACTGAGCAAGCGGGCGCCCCAATTGTATGGCTTTAGAATAAGCTCATCTTGTCTTCTAGATTGTGAGCTCCGTGGGGCAGCAACCATGTGGCTTTGCTTACTGTCAGTTCACCTTATACAGAGGCTGTCACCTGGCAGGTGCTCCTCATGTCTGCTTAAGAGACACACGACTGCTGTCACCCCAGTCTCCCTCTGTCCCTACGCTTGTAAGAGATGGGCTGTCCACGCAGGGCAAGAACCTGTCTGTTGTCCCCATAGCTGGGTCTGTACCTAACTGGCATCTTTGGAAAGAAGGGAGGGAGGAAGTGTGGGCAGGAGGGGGCAGGGAGTTGAGATTGGAAGAATTGCTGGCTCAGCTCCCACCCTGTCTGGAAAGCTGGCCTGGGTGGGGAAGGGGTGTGGCTCTCACCCCCACAGGTCTCTGCTCCCGAGATAGTCCCTGCTTCTTCACAGGCTCACCAAGGACCCCCCCGCCCACGGAGCCATGCAGACCCGTGTTTTCCTGCACACGGGGCCGCTGTCACCCTTCTGCGGGCTCAGTACAAGGAAACAGGCATCTGTGGTGAGGCAGGGAGGGAGGCAGACTCATCTCCCCAACTGTGGCCATGACGGGGATTCTTACCTTCCAGGGTGCTATGTAGATGCCTGGGGTTTGGACCTGGCCTGCCGTCCCAAGCTGTGTGACCTCGGGCAAATCACTAGACTTCTCTGGGATGCCATCTTCTCCCTGTAAAACAGAGGCAATGATTACAGAGACAACAGCCATCGTGGGATGAGAGCTTCTCCACGGTGGGGACCATATTTATTTTCTGGATCAAACCCACACTTTCTATCTCTGGAGAACTGCTGTCTTTTTCCTTCAGAGGTTTCACTTGTAGTGGTACCTGACAGCTGGCCTGAGACATCAGAAATGCGAGGAGATGTGGTTTCAAAAGGATCACAGATGGACCTCCCTGCAGCCCCGGAATTAATCAGCGCAGCCACGTGTCACCTACTGTGCGCCAGGCCCTGGGCTTGCGGCTTTACTGAGGACATCGGTGCATAGTAGGCTTCTCATTCCTGGCTGTTATTCTGGTGCTGTAGCTGATGGTGACCCTCCCTGCCCCATCTCCTGTGCCCTCTCCTGCCATCGGATTTCTTCCCCTGCCCCCCCGCCCCACTGTGGCCTGTCTTCCCCAAGTCTCTGTCATCCGGGAAGGGCTTCACTCCTTGTCCCTGGCTCAGCTCCTCCTAAACCCCATCTCTGGGAAGGGGCGCATTGTTTTTGCTCACGGTTTCATCTTGTTCCACTCACACGGAAACCAAAGCTCCCCTGGCAGCCAGGCCAGCCATTATAGGCACGCGGCTGGGTCCTCTGGTCTCTGGTCGTGGTGTTCATGGATCGGAATCGTGATGAGGTCTGTTCTCCTTTCTCATCTCCTGAAGAGAGACCATTAGACTAGGACTTGTGCCATTTCCCACAAATATCTCAGCAAGATCTTGCTGCCCAGAATCAGAGATTCCTGGACCACCAGAGGGGGAGGCACCAGCTGAACATTCAATCCAACCCTTCATGGTACAGTTGGGGAAACTGAGGCCCAGATCATTGAATGATCGGGGGGCAGAGCAGCGAGCAGGACTCGCTTTGTGGACCCATGGTTGGTGCTGTCTTGGCTCCTTTAGCCACGGAGTCCCAGGCTGGGGCTGGCTGGGTCCGAATCCGGAATCCCAAGCCTGAAGCAGACGAGGAGGGGGGGAGTTGGGCAGGAGGCGGGGGCGTGGGCGGTGGGGGGATGGAATTGTGTCCGTGGAGTGAATGCCTCATGCTGGTGCCCACCCTCCCTGCCACTCCCCACCCTCACTAGCCCAGACTCTGGAGGGGACGTGATGCAACAGTCCTGAATGAGGCCGGTGGACAGACTTGAACCCAATGTCATGGCAGCCTGGGGTGAGCCTGTCGTAGGCACTTGATAAAATGAGGGGAAAAAAAAGTCAGTATTTTCTGGTGCCATAAAATTGCCAACTAATTTTTTTGGGAGGGGCTGTGTTTTATGATGTGTTATTCTGTCTTTTTTGGAGAGAAACTTTCTTTCCAAAAGGAATTTGAGAGTAAATGCTAGCTTCTTCTTCTGAACTTTCTTTGCGACTGTGGGAAAGTTCTGTACCTGCAGGGCCTCAGCAGACAGGTAGCCAAGGGATGTGCGGAGTCTGGTGTTTGTGCTCCCGGACGGCTCCAGGCCAGAGATGCGGGGCAGGTGGTTGGAACTGGCTCATCCACGGGGAGCGGAGCAGAGAACTGGGCAGACCTGGGGGCAGCAGGTTGGGAAGTGGGCCTGGGCCGTGTCCGTGGAGTAAAGGTAAGTGGGCTGATCTGAGAAGGGGACTTCTACATGTGCACCCACTCCTCTAGGACTTGCTGATGGCTCCGATGTGGGGGGGCATGGATGTCTGAGCCCAGAGCGAGGGTGGCTGTGACCTGCCCTGAGCCAGTCTGCCAGGGAGCAGTGGCTTGGGGGAGGAAGTGCAGAGCCCTGTTTGGGACAGGAAGGTTTAAGATGCTGGCCAGGCCTCCAGTGAAATGAGAGCAGGCAGCTGGATGTTTAAGAGCTCAGAGAGGTTGGGGCTGGCGTGATAGGTCTGTAGCCATTTGGCTTAGAGAACACAGAGTCATCCTGGAAAGAGGAATTCCTTCCTTTCATTACCGTTGACCCAAGTTTTTATAGGAAGATTCATTCTTGAACACTCTTTAAAGATAATTACTAAGAGTGTCCCTAGGCCCCGTGCTGGGGTGGAGATCGGGGTGCTGGTCAGAGGTGGCCCAGGGACGCTGAGTTCAGGCAGGAGGAACCTGGAGGTGACCAGACCCCTCCCCTCGCACCACCCAGTGTCTCTGTTGTCTCTCAGCCTCTGCCCTCATCACCTATGACTTGTGAGTCTCTAGTGAGCTGCTCTCTGCCCCATCTCTGAAAGTTCTCTCTCCTCCAGCCTCTGCCTCTCCTTGGGATCCATGCTCAGAAGGTGCCCTGGTCTCCTTTGGCCCATGAGGAATGTGCCACAGGGGCCCTCTCCCACCCCTGCAAATGTTCAGTTACCCACTTAGGTCTGTGGTTTAGACACTTAACTCACCAGAGGGGGCTGTGTGTTATGAAAGTCACTTGAGGCTGAGCAGAAATCAGGCCAAATCCTCTGCTGGACACCGATCCCTGTTTCAAGAACATGGACTGAGGGCACCTGCAGGAGGACGGCTCCTCCCCATGGGCGCAGCTGGGCCAGTCCCCGGCATGGGTCAGTCACTGTGTCGGGCCGGCCTGCGTGCTGGGGTGGGAAGCAAGGGCTCCCGAGTTGCTCTGTTGGGGCTCACGCCTGTGTGGGCAGCACACGTGACCACTCCCTGTTGACAGCTGGGACTAAGAACGCTTCTCTAGTGCAGGCTGCCATGTGTGAGAGAGGGCGTGGAAGCTCGCTCAGAGCCCCTTCGCTCCTGGGCCGTGCGAAGCCCAGGGCCCCTCGATCAGGTCCTCGTGCTCACTGTGACACGAAACTGTTCGTCTTTCTAAGCTTGATCTTCCGCATCTTCAAAATGGTCCTGTAGGGATCGGATAAGAACACGTGTGGGAAGGTGTCTGTGGACCCGCACACCACACACCGATATCAGCGTGTCACCCCGGTCACGTGGGCGTCCAGAGGTGGCACTGACATTCTGTCAGCCCCCAGCAGGCCCTGCCTTGACATTATCTCATTCTCCCACACCACAGTCCCAAGAGCCAGGTGCTGTCCTAATCTCCATGCTGCAGATGAGGAAACTGAGGCACAGAGGGGCTGAGTGACTTGCGCACGGGCACTCATTGAGTGTGGGGCAGAAATGGACTTGAACCCTGGGGTATCTGACCCCAGCCTGTGCTTGTGCCGCCCGTATCCTCCAACGCCACACCACCCACACACCCCAAACCCCACACTCCATCCCACCCACATCACCCCCACACCTCCCACATCCCCCCCCCCACACTGCCCTGTGGCACCCACACTCCCCCACACGCCCCCACATTCCCCACACTACTCATACCCCTCCACACTCCCTGCACACTCACTCCCCCACCGCCCCCACCCCCTGTACCATCTGCACACATTACTCCCACCCTCACATCCCCCACACCCCCCACACCACCCACATCATCCATGCCTTCCATAACCCCTGCATGTCTCCCACTACCCACTCCATCCCCACACCCCCCACCTCCACCCACACTGCCCATGCCCCCCACACTGCCTCCATACTGCCTACCTTCCCCACACTTCTCCCAACCCCTCTACTCCCCACACTGCCCACATCACCAGGAGGCTGGGTTCAGGTGAGTGGAGACAGCTACTCCTCTCTCTAGGGTGCAGCCCCCCACTTTCCCATCACCTTGCTCTGTGCGTCTATCTCATCAGCCCCACCTGGCTCTTCTGTCTCTTTGTCCTCCTGCCCTCTTGGGTCTTGGTGTCTCTGTGGTGAAGCATGGGGACCGCGAGGAGCGTTGCTGGGCTGCAGGGCTGTTCCGCATTCAAGCATCCCTGTCCTTGTTCCTGGCGGGGCCCGGGATCAGGGGTGCAAGCCCAGGATGAGTTTCCTTCCTGCAGCCAAATACCCTGACTCAGGCCTTTGCCACATGCCTGAGCCTGTCTCTGCTCCTGAATCCTGTGGCGGCTAATGGGGGAGCCACTCAGAGTCCCAGAGCAGTTTGGGGGTGGGATGGAGGAAAGGAAAGAGCCAGGGCACAGAGTGACCTCACCTTGGCAGGAACTGGCCAAGGGAGGAAGAAGAGAGGGTGAGAGAACCAGCATGTGCAAAAGTCCAGTGGCCTCACAGAACCCAGTTCCATCTGGTGCTGGGGATACTGTGGTGTGGTCCCAGTGCAGGGCAAGTGTGTGGAGGGACTCAGGGTGGAAGGAGGCCAGAGGCATCTTGAAAAGTCTTGAAAGTCAGGCTAAGGCTGTCTGAGACAGCAAGACCGGGGGCTGGGGCCACAGGGCAGGTGCATGAGGATGGCAGTCTGAACCCAGGCCGGGACAGACTCCGTTAGAGCATCTGAAGGACAGGGACCCAGGTGTCTCTGTGGCTGGTGTTTCTGTTACAGAGTCTCCCCGCTTCCAGGCTCACAGAGCCTGGACCACAGAGCCTTGGCCTGAGACAAACTCACCCCTCACTTTGGCCAATTAATTCCAACTAGTCATAAATGTTAACAGTTTGCTAATCGATAGGCCTCAGGCAGCCAGCACCGGTGAGTCTCAGAGTGAAGGGCAGGGGAGTTGAAATGATGCCTACCGGGTGAGTGCGGTAAAGCGGGTCCGTGTTTACTGCCTGTTGTTGTGAGTGAATTACCCGGGGCCTGAGCACGTCACCTGTAACGCTCAAGCAAGGCGCGTCCAATCTGCTCACGGTCAGTGCACGCGCCTCGCCGGCAGCCGTGTGGGGCGGCGGGAATGAGGCGTGACTCCCACCCTCAGGGCTGTAGGAAGGAGGGATGGACCTGAGGGGGCACTGGAGAGCCTCCAAACAGACCAACTGCTCCGTGAACCCCACCAGGTGATCCTGGTGACCAGAGTGGGGTCAGCGATCCTGGATCACTGGGGTCAGAGGTCCTGGACTGCCACCTGCTAGCGGGGCCTGTGGCCTCAGGAGATTACAAGACCTTTGTGATTGGGAGTCTTCCTATGGTGGGTTAATAATACCAAGGTCCTAGGGCTGGTCTTCCCTCCTGGAAAGTGAGATAAGATTCACTTGGCAGGGGCTACCCTTGGTGGAAGTTGCTGGAAGAAGGGAGGAGTGCGGAGAAGCAGCAGGTCCTGAGGTCAGATCCTGCTTTTCAGCCCCTACTCACAATGAGGGAGGAGGCAGGGGGCGCATGGGAGGGTGGGGTGGGGCTGCGCACGGAGAGCACAGGTCCTGGGCCTCAAAGTATGAGTGGATGGACTGGCGGTGTCCTAGGGAGATGGCAGCGCCAGCCAAGGCTGGAGGCATCCCCCGCATTTTCCTGCTGCCGGGCTGTGACCCCAGCATCGGTCTCTGCAGCAGAATGAAGGCCAATCCCTGGCTGTCGGTGCTGTCGTGTGGCCAATTCCTGACACCCAGCGAGGAGGGTTGTGGGGAAAACCTAAGTGTTTTTACACATGTTCGCAGGCCTTTAGATCAACTACCTGCTGTCAGGCTAGATACTCAAGCTCCCTGTGCCTCAGTTTCCTGCTCTGTGAAGGGGGTCATTCCAGCCCCTCTCTCAGGCTGGGCAAAGATGCACCTGTGTAAAGTGCTCCAAGTGGGGCCTGGTGCCCAGCAGGGGGCATGAGGGTGTTTGCTGGGACTGATACCAGGTCCTGGCCCTGTGCTGGGGGCTCCCTTCAGTCCCGGGAACCACTGGGCAGCAGGAAGTCAGGACCAGTGGTCCCACTGAAGAAACTGAATCCAGGGGGGTGAAGTGGTGTCTTCAAGGTCACACGGTTGAGCTGGTGCGTGGGAGCTGAGGTCCACCCCTGTCGGTCTGACTTGGAAGCCCAGCCAGGGGCCAGTGCAGTGTCTGCCCCATGCGGCAGCCACCCTGTCCCTCCCAACCCTCTGGGGAGGCTCCTACTGCACCAGCCCGAGTGAGCCCAGACCCTGGGGTTCCCGGGAGCCTCCAGATGCCCCGCAGAGAAGGGTCCCACCTGTGCCCACGTGGCCGACACCAGCTGGGGGATGCTCTGTCCTTCCTGCCTCCTCCCATCTTCTGGAAGCCTCTGCACACAGAGGCCCTTCGTCCCTTCTGCCTCTGCTGGGCTCATGGCAGCCCCATCACCAGCCCCGCCTTGCAGAGAGCAAAGGATTGGCAACCTGTTAAAATCTGTGTCTGGATCAGCCACTGGCTGGAGGAATTAGCTCACATACATATAGGAAATCTCCCCAGACTCGTCTTCTAATATTTATTCTGGAAACTGGAACATGTAGATAAGAGGAGCGCCTGACCCTGGGACTGCAGGACAACTTGGCATTCTCCGTGCCACAGAGAGCGGCATACACTTCCACTTTCTGAGCAAGGGGAAACTCCCATCCAGTGGATGGAAGGTTCTGGCAGGTGCTTCTCCAGCAACAAGGCCGCCATGCTGGAATCCAGCCTCTAGGGACCTGGCCGATAGCTTTTAAATCCCAGAGTCTTAAATTCCCAAGTCTTAATAGAATCTTAAAACTACAAGAGCTTGAGTCAGAATCCTAGGATCCTAGATTCCCTTGTCTTAAACCTTGTACTTTAACGGAATTTTCGAAGTGCAAAATATTGAATTAGAATCCTCGAATGTGAACCTCAGGTCAGACTCTTAGGATTTCCAGGGCTGTAATCATCAGCTTGCTTAGATGTCCAGCCCACAGGCAGGTCCCCTCCACAGTGTGCCAACAGGTGGAGTTGAGGCCTTGGATCATGCACCAGTGTCACCATCTCCAGGGAGCCCTCCCTCAGACATCACAGCCTCAGCACGGGCTCTCCTGGCTCCATCTGTGTTGTCTTGTCGGCCCTGCCACAGAAGCCATTTTACACTTACTGTCATGATTCTATCCCTGAGTTTTGTCTCCCCCCATTTCCCAGACTGCAAGCCCTTTAGGAGTGGGTTTGGGCTGCTTTGCTCGTTGCTGGTTCCCTAGCACAGGGCGTGACACACAGCAGGTGCTCAATCAATATCGGTTTAATGAGTGACTAAATGAATGAATGATTTGGATGGATGGACGGATGGATGGATGGACGGACAGACAGACGATGGCTGGCCGCCAACGCCTCTGCTCTTCTCACAAGTGTACATGGACCCCCCCCACCCCCCAGTTGCAACGTATCTGCCCCAAAGTCTGGTCAGGAGACCTGGGCTGTGTGGGCTCAGTCAGGCTTCTGAGCCTCTCTGACCCTCAGTTTTCTCATCTGCAGTACTGGAACATAACATCCTCTCCGCAGGCTGCCATGGGGGCTGAATGTGGTGATGTAAGTCGAGGGCCGTGTGTGGAATGGTACACGTCTGCCGGGCTGCTTCATTTGGAGAAAGGACTTCCATTCTGTCTTTGAGTCCAGAGAATTTTCTGGCTTCTCAGAGTGCGGTGGGACAGGAAGAACAGCGAAGCCAGGAGCCAAAGTTGCCCTGACTGGACTCTCTCCTCTGCCCCCACCTCGCTGTGCATTTTGGGTGAGTCACTGCCCCTCTATGACCCTCTGTCTCTTTGTCTATAAGACACTTATACTTGTCTCTAGAGGAAAGATGGGTGGCCAGAGCTAAACGGAGCCCCGTGTGCACAACATAGAGGAGAGCCGGAAAAGTCAGACAGGAGGGAACTGTCTTCGTCACGCTGCGTGAGAGGCCCAGATTGATATGCGGCAAAGGCGTCCCAGTTGGAAGTAAACACTTCATTACTGAACAAGTTTTCCTAAAATTGATTGCATCGCCTGTTTCTCTGCATTTTTAAATTACAAAACCAATTAGCTTTCTGGCCAAAGGGAGGGAAGACAGAACTCAGATTGGCTTTGCAAACTCTGCCTTTTTTGGCGACCACAGCAGTAAGCCAGAGCAGGTCCATGGAGGGCGATGGCGGCTCCCATCCTCAGGACAAGAAGACCCCTGAAACTCAGGGAGACAGGGTTGGGCAGATCCCGAAGAACAGGTGGAAGGAGGCCCACTGCCTCCTGGAGCAGGTGAGCGGAGCAGTTATGGGTTAGCTAAAGGAGTGGATGGTCCCCAGCAGTGGCCAGAGGTGGCCCCATATCAGCGCCTCTCTACCCCAGGACTCCGGGCTCTCTCCTCATCTGACTCCACATATCTATCTTTGAACCAAGCTTGCTTCATGCAGGCACATCTGCCTGGTTCACAGCTGTGTCCTTGGGCCCAGAATTGGTGCATTGTCTGCGGTAATATGGGTGAAGAACAAAGGAGGAAGTCTCAGCTTATCAGAAGGAAGAATTCTCACAGCCAAGCTGATCCTGTCGGGGGGCAGTCTCCGGAGGAGGGAGACTTAGCTCTCTCATTGGGAGGGTTTTGAGGACCCCGGAAGAGCCATGAAGGAGGGGGAGTCAGAGAAAGAGGAGAGAGGAGAGGAGAGTCAGGGGAAGAGCAGAGAGTCAGCTGTTGACGGGGGTGGGGGGGGGTGGGGGGGGGGGGGGGGGGCTGTCTCTCCTTATGACCTTGGTCCTTCCCCACTCGTGACCCCCCTCTCCTCCTCCTGTGCCCAGAGATTCTGGACTCCTCTCTCTCTCTCTGAGGGAGGCTGTGTCATGTTTTACCCCTTAAACCCAAGTTCAAGTCCACCTGCCGCACTGACAGCTGGGACTTGGAGCAGACCCCTTGCCCCTCTGAGCCTCCTTGGTGACACCTGTAAACTGGGACTCATCATCCCTTCAGCCGCTGGGGGCTGTGGAGAATGGAGATGAAAACAGTGTTTTGTAGAGGATTTTACACATAAACACAAAGAGCTCGTTAACATTCTCAAAGCGTTCCCCTTCCCCCCCCCTTGTGAATCCACATGGTACGACTGACTGTAACAAGAATTCTGCTGGGAAGCAGCCCAGGCAGCCAGACTCTTGGGGGTTAAAGTGCAGCACAGGCTCCCTCCCACCCCTGTAAAACTTCCTGCCCAAGTCACCCAAGGAAGGCAGTAGGAGGCCCAGAGGGCATAAGAGGGATGGGATGGGGCCCTGGGAGGGTCCTACAAGGGTTCCATTCCCTCCTCCTTCCTGGAAGCCTCACTCCCCTATTCAGCCAGCTACTTGAGTCCTCATTCAGGTGGGACCAGGGTGCCCCTCAGCATAAGCTGTGCATGAGAGGAGACACGGGGGACAAGTCCCAGTGCTTGTTGGATGCACAGGGACCCATCACAGGTCATCACTGCTGTGCCACGAGGCACACAGGCCCAAGAGGGAGTTTCCCAAGAGTCCCTGCAGCTGCTGGGCCGAGAGGGGAGGTGGGTGAGTCAGGAGAGGAGTCAGCATGTTAGGAGTCCTTGAGGAGTGGTTCCTGCCTGGGGTTTGCTCTTCCCAGATGTTGGGTGTACAAGCACGCAGGTGTGCACAGGCTGGGGTACCGGGCAGCCTCTTGGCTGTCCATCCCTCACTAGGTAGCTTCTGTTTACCAGACAGAGCTGAACTCCAAAGATGCTCACCCGGGCTTCCTGCAGGAGGGCGCTGGGCTGGCCCTGGCGGGGAACCCTTCATGGGGCCCACTTGCCAAAGGGGCGGGAGTCTCCTCTCCCCTCCAGAGGCCGGTGTGCAATCCTCTGGGCCTGAGGCGGGGATTTTTCAGCGTGGCTATCACCGGCTCACGTCCATATCTGCTGCCCTAGCCAATCCCATCTCTGCAGCTCGCAGAAGAGGACCCCTGGGTCTCAGCCGCACTTCCACTATTGACCTTGAACCCTGAGACCCTGCTTCAACCTTCTTCCCTGAGAAATGGATCGCTGAGCATACCCACTTCAGCCCTGCCTCAGCTGTCCCGGTTTCGGCAAATATGAAGGTCTCAAGTCAGCCGGACCCAGGTTCAAATCCTGCCTCCATGTCTTAGCTTTGTGATACTGGACATGTCACTCAACCAGGGCAAGTGGTCAAGAGGAGCCCTCTCCTCCCTCTCTCCCCCACTTTCTCCTTCTTTGTCCTCTTCCCCTCCCTCTCTTCCCTCATTCCCCTTTGCCCTGTTCCCTCCTTTTCTCCTCCCCAGCTCCTCCCCCAACACTCTTACCATTCACTCTGCTCATACTGAATTCTCTGTTCTCTGAATATTCAGCTATTCAGGGTTTTGTTTTGTTTTTTTAAACTCTCCATACATCATCAGCATTTTCCCCATCACTGAAAATTCCTCAAAAGCATGGTATTAACAGCTTCCTAATAGTACCTCATTTAGATGCCCCAACACTGACCTCACTGACACAACACTGACCTCGACCTCACCGTTACCCACAGGCAGGCTCGTGGAGTACAACAGCCCCTTCCTCGTGTACATCCAGCTGGGATGGCCATTGGGGACCCTGTGTGCCCAGGGCCCTGACCATGTCCACAGCACAGGGTCCTGCGTGTGGAATCGGGAAAATGCTTTCCCAGGCTCTGGGTCTTTGTCACCCAGTTGCCTTCCTGGAAGTCGCCCGGACAGACACCCCCAGCCACCCACACAAGGGTGGTGTCTCCCCATCCACAACCCCTCATGAGCATCCCTCAGAGATCAGATTCCCGGGTGTCTGCAAGTCTCAGGACAAGGACAAGAGGCAGCCGGGGCGTTCACCCAGGCAGGGAGTGGCAGGCGCTGGTCCCGGTGGACGGGTCACTCCCTGGGCTTCTGTCCGAGTTGCTCCCTGGGGCCCATGTGGTGCCACGGATGGGGCACGGGTTCTAGCATCGGTCCGCTGGATTGCAGCCCCAGATCACCACGCCGTAAGAGCTGGGTGAGCTCTCTGAACATCCGTCTCTTCTTCTGTAACATGAAGGCAAACATACCCACCTTGCCAGGTGCCCTGGGGAGCTGCATGAATACTGTCTAGAGCACCCGGCCGAGAGCAGGTGCTTGGTAAAAGTGAACTCTCACCTTCTTCCCACGAGGAGGGAACTTTCTGCAGCTACTTCCCTCTCCCCACTCCCTGCTTCCTGAGGATCAGAACCTCAGTGCGGACAGTATCTGTCCCTGGGCCCCCTCCGCACTCGCCCCTCACAGGGCTCACTGCAACTCATCTCTTGCGTGTGTCATCCCATCTCTGTGTATGTTTCTTGGAGGGTTCTGACCAGCACAGTCTGTGCTCCGAAGAGGGCATGGGAACTGTCCAAGGAAACGAGTGGTGAGAAGGTCTTTGGGGCTGGCTCACCTGGCTTTGCAGTAGACGTCCCCATCCTGGTGGGAAGGCTGGCACAGGGAATGCTTGGCATAAAGCGGTGCCTCGGTTGCTAACAATTTTATCTGTGGTTCCCTGGGGAGACGCCCCAGGAGAGGCTACCCCGTGGCAGGTGTGACAAGGCAGATACCGGAAGGATGTGTGGGGCGGGAGGCATAGGGTGGCACCGGCAGAGACAGCAGAGAGGGCCAGGCACGGACCCCACCATGCCCATTTCATTGAGAACTGAGCTGCTGAGTGTGATCACACGGGGGTCAGGAGGAGTGGGAGGCGTGGAGGAGAGTAGGTGTGACCACAGTGGGTGGCATCATGGAGATCTTGGGGGGTATGGAGTGGTTCTGATCTTGAGGGTGGTGTGGGTCCTGCCTTTGTGACAGGATGCCACCAAACCATACATAGAAGTCCCCCAGGTGTCAATCTCTTGATTTTGGTATCGTGCTGCTGAAACGAAGGTGTTACGAAGGTGTTGGGGGAAACTAGCTGAAGGTTACACGGAGCCTCCCTGTACTATTTTTTGCCACTTCCTGTGGCTCTATAATTATCCTAAGATTCAAAGTTAAACACAAGACAGGAATGGAGGAGGCAGCTTCTGGCCGCCCCCTCAGTGAAATAAAACATGACAATCACTTGCCCAGGGATTGCGTCGGAGACGGTTGTGAGACCTGGAGCCCACTGGGGGCAGGTAGAGGTGGCCAGACCCCTCAAAAGAAGGGTCCTCAACAGCACAGCACGTATATACCGTAATGATTCTCCTAGACCGTCCCGCAAGGGACTGATGGCTATTTATTCAGGTGACTGAGCCCTGGGGAAAGGAAAAAAAAAATGGCCTGTGGGGATCCCCTGAGGACTGTGGGGCATAAGGTCTGAGCTCACACGGGCCCCTGAAGATTCCGTTCGGTGTTCCGTCACCCGGCTGTTAGGGTGGGGGCCTATGCGCGGCGTTCAAGGGCATTCTGGCTCCATCTGGCTCACAGTAGGCCCAGTGGCTGTGAGTAGATACTTGGAACTGATACACTTGGCAGTGGGGATAACCCCACATTTGGGTCCCTGGCCTATGGGGTAAGAACTACACAGTAAATGAGGCTAAAGAAAAGCCTTTGAGGAGGCTTGGGTGGCTCAGCCTGTTAAGTGTTCAACTCTTGATTTTGGCTCAGATCCATGGAGCCTGCTTGGGATTCTGTCTCTCCTTCTCCCTCTGCACCACACCCCTGCACCCCTCCCCCACACTGGCTTTCTCCAATTAAAAAAAAAAAAAATCTTTGCAGCCACCGCTACCCTAGCCAAGATTACTATCAGAAACAAAACCACATCTGAGTGGGGCAGGGGTGGGGGTGGGGACAGGGCAGCAAAGAATTGTGACATTCTTAAAAGCCCAGTGGATTCTGTGTTCCTGTCATGTCTCATTTTAACCTGCAAATCTGGCCGCTGTGGGAAGAAAGCATAGGCCAGGCTCAACCCCGTGGCAGCTTTGAGTGCTGGGACACAGAGCAAGGGTCGCACCTTCCTCTCCTGGGTTTCTCTGCAGGGCATCTGGAGGGGCTGCTCCCCGACCCCCAGGGGAAGCTGGGACCCCGCAGCCTGCAGGGGCCTGGCGTGGCTGCGGGATGGCCACCCAGCCACTGCAGAGAGCCCCCAAGAGGGCAGGGTTCCTACTGCCCACACGGGCCCCGCTTGGCCGGGGGGCTGGGCTGTCCCAGCAAAGGAGGGAAAGGGGGAAGGACAACAGGCCTGAAAGGCAAAGATGGAAGGGGATCCATCGTGGGTCTCCTGCTGGCCACAGCCAGTTCCTCGAGCCAGTGATGAGCTGTGTGACCTTGTCCGAATTCCTGCCCCTCGGGGCCCGGCTGCTCCATCGGTACCAGAGCTTGATGATTTCAGTCTGTGGTGCGGATTTACTGGGCAGCTCAGAACAGGACAGCGAGAGCTTAGAAAACATCATCAGTTAGAACTGGGTCTCCTGCCCATCGTGAGCCCATCAGAGCCCAGGGTCTTGGTCCTGGAGTTCTGGGAAACCCTGAGTGCTGCGGCTGCTCTGGCTGGAGCTCCTCCCTCCCCTCCCTTTCCTTCTCCCACTTAACAAACAGCTTCACTTAAAAAGCCATCTGGGGGGGCGCCTGGGTGGCACAGTGGGTTAAAGCCGCTGCCTTCGGCTCAGGTCATGATCCCAGGGTCCTGGGATCGAGCCCCACATCAGGCTCTCTGCTCAGCAGGGAGCCTGCTTCCTCCCCTCTCTCTCTCTGCCTGCCTCTCTGCCTACTTGTGATCTCTGTCTGTCAAATAAATAAATAAAATCTTAAAAAAAAAAAAAAAGCCATCTGGGAGGATGGATGGCACAGGCACATTTTGTAGAATAAGTTTTCTGGGAGAAGAGCTGAGAAATTAAAGGCACAGCACTTAGGATGCTTCCCTTATGAAGCCCGATAACTCTGCTGGGGGATTGCTCCTGCATCGTACATTCATCCCTCCCCGTCCCCACCTGGGCTTGGGGCTCTGTTCTCTCTAGTCCTTAATGGGCCTGCTCCCACCGGCTCCTCCTCCTTGGACTCCCTCCCTTAGGTGATTCCTGCTCTTTCTCACAGCTGGGGCTTTCCTCTCTGAGCCTCTCCCTTCCTCTGGGGTCACTACCCCACCTCGGATAGCTGCTTACTGCCCCCAGGAGTCCCCGGTGAAAGTTTATCTACTTCCGGGGTTCCCCAAGGCAGATGTGCAGACAACAGGTGGATGTCCTGGGAAGGAGAGATGCGTCTGCAGTTGGGATGCATGGATGGCCCTGGGGAGGGGTAGTGAACTGCCCATCTCTGGAGATGTGCAAGCAGGACAGGTGAGCACTCAGCAGAGAGACCTCCATGGAGGGGAACTAGCCGAGAGACTGAGAGCTTGGGCTTCGGAGCCTGAGAGCTGTGGGCTGAGTCCTGACTGTGTCCTGACCGCTGATGACAAGGTGTCCCACCTTCAGCAAACGCTTACACTCACTGAGCCTTGGTTTCTTCATCTGGAAAATCAGGCAGAATAACAGTCCCCACCTCCCAGGGTTGTCATGGAGACTAACATGCGGAGCCCTGTGTGCGCGCTGTCATTATGGCACAGGGGTGGGGCGGGCTGGGTTGTGACACCTTGAACAATCTGAGATCCCAAATGGCTTTATTTATTTTTTTTTAATTTTATTTTTTATAAACATATAATATATTTTTATCCCCAGGGGTACAGGTCTGTGAATTGCCAGGTTTACACACTTCACAGCACTCACCATAGCACATACCCTCCCCAATGTCCATAACCCCCCCCCCCTCTCCCGACCCCCCTCCCCCCATCAACCCTCAGTTTGTTTTGTGAGATTAAGAGTCACTTATGGTTTGTTTCCCTCCCAACCCCATCTTGTTTCATTTACTCTTCTCCTACCCCCTTAACCCCCCATGGCTTTATTTTTTAAAACTTAAGACTCTGTGGGGCTCCTGGGTGGCTCAGTCGGTTAAGCGTCTGCCTTCAGCTCAGGTCATGGTCCCAGGGTCTTCAGATAGAGCCCCGCGTTGGACTCCCTGCTCGGCGGGAAGCCTGCTTCTCCCTCTCCCACTCTCCCTGCTTGTGTTCCCTCTCTCATTGTCATTCTCTCTCTGTCAAATAAATAAAAAAAAAAAACTTTGAAAAAAAAAGACAAAAAAAAAACCCACTTAAGACTGAGATCCTATCATTCAATTATCTTAAGATTATAAGGTTCCCTAAAATTCTAAGGCTTTAAGAAATTATGATTTTCTTATTCTATTTGCCTAAGGCTTACTAGTCATCTGGGGCTGAGTGCTTCAAAGAAGCACGTTTGAACCCCTGAGCCATTGGCCGCAATTTTCCCAGCCTCATGCCTGCCTGTCTGATGGACAAGGAGTGCTTATCTCTGTCCCCACCTGACTTCAGATCTTGTTTTTATTACCAGCAGCCCTTTCCTTCTGCTGGGGTCTATTTTTATTCAACCTGGGCTTACCTACTGGATCCCTTGTCCCAGACACACACCAGACCCCTCAGCATACTTGACCCTCTGTGCCCGTAGGCTCCTCTTTCCCTGTTTCCAACCCTGATCCCCCTGTCTGTTGAAATCTCCTTTTCAAGTCCAAGGTTGCAAGTAGAACTTTCCTGAAGCTTCTCTTCCAGTGGAAATCAGTAGTAATGTCCCACTTGGAGCTTACAGCATGTTTTGTTCAAACCACTACGACAGCAACTCACAGTCTGATTCATTATTATTATTATTCAGGAGGAAACCTCTGACTTTCAGCCCTTGGCAGACCCACTTCTCATGTCCTTCTGAGACCCCTGCATGCTCCGCAGGGAAGGCAGCTGTGTGGACCTGACTGCTCAGAGGCCGGACGCTGATGGGCCACACTTACTAGCAGGCAGGGTCAGCGCACAGAAGGCAAAGGTCCTGGACCCTCTCCCTCTTCCCCTCTCCTCTTCCACTGCCCGCATCAGCCGGGAGGCCAGTCAGCTCTGCAGACCCAGCCCTTGATGCCAGGATGGAGGGAGCAGCAGGTCTCCCGAGCCTCCCCTTGACCTCTAGGCCTCTTCCAGTCACAGTGCAGAGCCAGGAAAAGAGAATCCACTCGAGAGATTCAGATGAACAGCTCCAAGCTGGTAACTGGTGACATGGGCCACAGAGGAGATGGGGAGCCAAGCAGCCTTGCTGTTTGAAGTGCGCTTAGTAGGCCAGCAGCGGCGGTGGGGGGCATCACCTGTGTGCTCTGCAGAGAGTCCTGGGTGGGATCTCAGCCTCCCCATCAGGTCAGCTCCATGGGAATCTGCATGCTACCCAGATCCCCAGGGGATCGGGTGCCCGTTGAAAGAGGAGGAGGGCTGGTGGGGAACAGGGGTCCTGGATAGCCACTGAATGTCAGGATCACCCGCAGCGGCCAGGACCACGTGGAACGCATTGGGGGTGGGTGGGCCTGGCGTCTTTTAGTCCTTCCAGGTGACTCCACTGCGCCTCCTGGGTTAGACCTGCGGATCCCGCCAGGGTTTGATGGTGTCTAGTTTAGGGGGGATGTCAGTGATTATCTCATGCCCGGACATCTGGTGAGATTGAGTGTGGGCATGTTTACATCCCGCGAAGCTGGTTTCAGGGGCAAAAGCAATCGGCCTTCGTCTCTGCTGCTGCATATGCTGTGCTGTGATGGGAAAGATGGACCCGTGGGAAGGGAGCCCCTTCTGTGCTGTGACAGCCTCAGAGACTGCGGGCCCGGCTCTGGGTATGGGAGTGGGAGGAAGCATCCTGAGAAGCTTGTGGGTGCTCGGGGAGAGGGTGGGGTGCAGCAGAAGGCAGCTCACGAGGTCACGGAAGACGGAGCCATCTCACATGGCCCCTGGGCATCCCCAACGGACCCCCAAAATGGATTCAAGGGCAGGCAGGTGTTCACGACCCAACACAGCTGGCCCCCCTGGCCCCCTAGGTAGGCACCTGGCCTGTCCCATCTGGGAACTGAGGCCAGCAGAATAGGAGGGGTTCTGGGTCCGCTGCCTCAGCTTCACTTGGCATACCACGCCCTGTTGGAGGGCCCTGTCTCGGGTGCAGTGACTGGAGTGAGCACCCACCCCCTGCCCCCACCATCATCTGAGAGCACCCATGTGGACATCATTACTGGCTTGCGATGGAAAGTTCTAGAAGTGGCAGACATTTTAGTTGCATCTGGACCTGGGGCTCCATCAAAGCCATCGGACTCTGGTGGCCAACATTTCTCTGTTGTCATCTTCCAAGTCTTGTCCCCAACAAATCTATCCCCCTGGCACACCCCGTGCCAAAGACCCAGAGGGCCTCTTCCCTCACCATACAGTAGAAATCTCAGAAATGACTTCCACTGGCTCACTGGGTCCCACGCCCACTGCTGATCCCATCACTTAATTGGGAGAGTGGAAGGGCCTGCCTGGCTCAGCCCCACAAACGCACATGAGCAAAGGGGCTTGGGAGAGACATTCCCAAGAAAGATGGGATTCTGACACCAGAGAGCAATGTGTGTGGTCAGCTAGATGGCCACACCCACAGTCAGTGGTCATGGATTTGGATAGTCAAATGCTCAGTCCTCAGGCCTACCCCCCAAAACCCTCCAGATTGGGGACCCCTGAGCCACAGGCCAGGACTCTGCCTGCCACCCAGGAGGAAACTGTGCCATTTGAAGCCACACAAAACTCTCCGAGCAGGGGAAACGAGCATGTACCCCCTGAGGCCACCCCCCCAACCTTTGGTGCCCCACCAGACCACCAACACAGAGCCTGACACTCAGCCTGAGCCCCTCCCTCGACTCTGTCCCTGGAAAGCTCCCCTCAGCTGGGGCCGTCACGGGAGCCGCGTGTCCCCACCCCAAGTTCCTGGATGGTCGCAACACACACCTAGCCAGAAAGCACTCTAAACAGCGGGCGCAAGTGTGGCCCACATTGCTGCATAACGCCAGCCAATTCTCACGAGCTTTCTGCCCAAATCGATAGCCACCACTGACTGCCCAAATGATGGGGTGCTGTGGCTCTGCAGGGTCAGCTTGTACAGAAGAGCCATCAGCAGGACAGATGATACTCCCTCAGCCCCTGCTCAGGGCAGCAATGACAGGTCAGGCTTGGAGCCCACCTCCTCAGAGGAGGCAGGAGAGGGCTGAGCCGCCAGCACCCTTGACCTGGTTTCTGGAGCTGAACCTGTGAGAAAGAAGCATCTGCGGGAAGTCGGGTTCCACGCCCTGGTGCTGGGGCCCCTGCCCGCTGCCTCAGGATCAGTGGTCCCTTCCATCTAGGCAGGTAACAGACCCAGCCCAAGTCTCTGGCCCCTGAGCCCACCCCCAGCAGCCTGTTGGCAGCCCCCAAAGCTCTGGTCTTGGCCCAAAGGCACTGAGCACAGCTCTGCACTTCTCATCTCTGCTGGCAGGACCTGGGGGGGGACAGATGAAGCTGTTCCAGGAGCCCAGGTGACCTCCTCTGCCCTGGGAGTTCTGACATGGGGGATGGTGGGAGGAGGGTGGACCCTGCCTGGGCTTAGGGACACCTGGCTCTAGAGGCTGGAGCCTGACTCTGGACCTCTGTCTCAGGGCCACCTCCCAGCCACCTTGTTTCCAGGGCAACCAGAGTCCTCAGGCCAGGCTGAGCCCCACCCCACCCCACCCCTGCCCCTGGGAAGGGAGTGTGCCCTTGTCCCTAGAGCAGGTGGAAGGACGCCATCATTTCAGCAGGCGCAAGGGAATGTCAGCCAGGCCGCGATGTTCATGACGGCTCCTTTGTCTTTGCATCCTCTGCCCTGCATGGTTCTGGTCCAAATCAGGGAGGTTTTAGAACAGGGAGGCAAGTGTTTCTGCTTTTTCTTGGCCTCTGAAGCGGAATGCACCATCCTCCTCCAAGATGTCAGAATAGGCCTCCTGGGTTGGTGGGGCCCAGAGCTCTAAGCAGTACCAAGTGGGGGTCTGGAGGCTGCTGGTGGGCCGGGCAGGGACCGGAGGCCCAGTGGGGGAGTCCTGGTGCCTGAGGGCAGCTGGCAGGACCTCCCAGGTCTCTCCTGCTTCCACTCAGGGCTGACCCTGCCCTGTTCCCCTCTCACTACCTCCTGTGGATGCCTCCAAGGTAGCCAGTGGGTCACGGAAAGGGGGCCCAAGTAAGATTCAGTCTTTAGAGGCAGTAAACCTGGGTTCGAATCCCCGTTCCAGTCCCAGGCCTAATGCAAATCTCTTCCTTTCCATTGAGCTCTCTCTCCTCACTGGTAGAGTGGAACGAGGAAGCAGAGGCCTGGTGGGTCCAAGGTATAACGTGGGGCATGAGGACAGCTCCATAAAGGGCAGGACAGGGCACAGTCCAGGCATCCGCTCTGGGCCAGACTCCATGGCGGCAGCTGCAGGCCTCTGCCACCTGGCCCAGGTCCTCCAGGCTGTGTGACCTCAGGCAGGTCGCTCCCCTCCCTGTTCCCTGATCCAGGAGTGGGGTCCTGGGGAAAGGAGAACACAGGTAGGGGGTGTGGAGCCTAGCATGTGGTGTTCACACTGTCTGAGCCCGAGGGGGAGCCCATCCCCAGGACACTCACAAGTCTGGACACTGGATGGGACCAGGGGTGGGTTTAGGGAGCTCGGGGTTAAATGCACATTATGGAGGTATCACAGAATAGCCCCAGGGGGGGCGGCCTTCCCCCTGCCCACCTCTCCCCGATCTGAGAGCCAGACAGCCACCAGCCCCCCGTCCTGGGGCCTGAGCCAGGGGTCCTGACCTGCTCTGTGGCCTTAGGTCTTTGCAGGAATGATCTCCGCCCAGGGTCACAGACCTGGGAGGCATGGTGACAAGGAGGCAGTGACAAGGAGATGGAGAAATTCAGAGGTAGCCTTTGAGAAGAACAGTGCACCCCGTTCCCATCTCTGTCCACGGCTCAGCCCTGTCCTCCGACCCTGCACCCCCCCCAGGCTGATGGATGTGGGCTTGGGCCACGGAGGTGCCCCCTCTCCTGGACAGCCTGTCTTCAGGTGGATGGGCTCCTGGGGCCGGGCCAGCTCTCAGAGGAGCCAGGATAAGTCGTCTATATTGAGAGCTGTTGACAGGGACGTCCTTCAGCCTGGGAGCAGAGCCGCGCTGAAAGCAAGGAAGCACTTGACGGCAAGGGCAAAAGGCCGCACCTTTGAATCCCGAAATGTCACCAGCAAGGCTGGGCTGTCATTGGGCAGGAGGAGGGGCCGGATCGGCCATAGACTGAGAAGGGGCTTCCAGCCTGGCTGGGGCATGGCCACCGTTTGGGCAGGTGGGCACAGCCATAGGGATGGACCTACCCTGGCAGGTCGCTGCGCCTGAGGCTTGGTCCCCAGAATGCCCCCTCCCCAGAAGCCCACTCACCGCCTGGGTCCCTGCGAGCTGTCAGTCCGACCCCCTCTCTAGGACTGCTCCCCAGCACATACACCCTGGGTTCTCCCTCTCCCTTGGAGAGCTCTGAAAGGTCCGCCATGCTGTCTCCAGTCTGAGCCAGGCAGGGGTCACACAGCCTGAGTGTGGGGCCTCTACCATCCCCCATTTCCCCACAATGGGCAGCCTTTGTACCTTCCCTATCCTTCTGTAGAGATGCAGCTCTCGCCTCCTGGCTTACTCCTCCCCTGCCTGCCCTTGTCCTAGCTCACTAGCATCCTGTTCTTTATCCCCAGGACCCGCTGTGTGACCCAGATGTCCCCAGGCCCCTCCAGTACAGCCAGGCTACCTCTGAATTTCTCCATCTCCTCAAGCCTCCTCCGCTTTCCTAGTCAGCCCCCAACCTCAGTGCCTCTCACCACCCCCAGGTCCCTACGGCCCAAGGCCAAGCATGCACAGAGGTCCCCTAGTGTCCCTATATCCCATCCCCTTCTGCTCCCTCTGCCACCTCTGCCCTGGGCCAGACCCATCAGCTCACATCCCAAGGGCAACACTGCCTCATCTCTGTCCCTAGCCCTTAGCTTCCTTGAATTTGGACAGAAGATCTTCCCAAATCAGACCATGACACTTCCCTCCTCAAAAATCCTTCTGCCCTAAGGATAAAATCTACCTCGTAGTACAACTTTTAAAGTTATTTGTTCATTCCTTCACCCGTTCTTTCATTCACTGAACAAGTATTAACCAAATCACTACTATGTCTCAGATTCATTCCCAGTGCTAGCAAGACAGCAGTGAATACAACAGGCAGAAATCTTTGCCCTCATGTAACTTACAGACACAGGAAGAGGTGTGATGTTCTCCTCATTTTCAGGTCACAGAGCAAGAGTGCCTCGTCCAGGTAGCCCTCTGTGAACTCTCCTCCATGCTCTCCTTGACAGGAACGGAGATTTTTTCCCTTGTTCCAAAGCCTCCCTGTGCCTCCTCCGTTAGGCAGGTCTTGGAATTTCCAGTCATCTGAGTTTCTCAGATTATCCCAAGTATGTTTCTACCTCAGGGCCTTTGCCCTTGCTGTTCCTTCTGCCCATACATCTTAGACATGCTCATGAGTCACACTCTAACTCCCTTCATGTCTCTGCTCAAATGTCACCTCCTCCAAGTGGGGATCCAGGCAGTCAGGGGTTCCTCCTGGCCATTGCCTGTCTATAGCTGGTGGGGATGGGGAGTGAGGATGGTCTCCTTACTCTGTCATGGCCTTTCTCCCT
This sequence comes from Enhydra lutris kenyoni, assembly GCF_002288905.1. Classification (NCBI taxonomy): domain Eukaryota; kingdom Metazoa; phylum Chordata; class Mammalia; order Carnivora; family Mustelidae; genus Enhydra; species Enhydra lutris. The sequence continues at coordinate 2,264,103 of NW_019154093.1, forward strand.
GCTCTGCTCTCCCTCCCTAGGTGGAATGGTGCTGTCCCCAGGGGTGCCTACAAGGTGTCTCCCACTGGGCTCTCCCCTGCACTCTGCCACCTGGATGTCCAGTTGTTTCCAGCCCCTTTCTCTGCCCAGCTCAGAGCCACATGCTCCAGCCTACTCCTTGTCCTTCTCACTCAGGAAATGGCAGCTCCATCCACTAGCCACCTCAGCCAGAAACCCAGGTATCCTCTCTACAAACCCCTCAGCCCACACCCATACAACCCCAAGAGTGGGTGTTTCTTCTTCCAAAAACCTTCTGATCTTCCCACTGCCATCCATTCCCTCAGCATGGCTCTGGTCCTGTTCACCTCTTCACGGATTCCTGCTCCCACTCCACCCTCCACAGAGGAATCAGAGGATCTTTTGAAATCCCCAAACTGCTCAGACCATTCCCTCACTTAATACCCTTCCATGCTAATCAGGGACCCCCGAGTAAACAGCCCTGTCCACCAAGACAGTGAGGGCCCTGCAAGGTCTGGCTGCTCCTGGTCCCCTCCTTGTCCTCCCTCCTTACCACACTCAGCCCAGGGGCCTTCTATAGGCCTCTGATGCTCCTTCTCACCCCAGGACCTTTGCACATGCTGTCTATGCTACCTGGATCACACTGCTCCCCACTCTTCAGGTAACTAGCCCCCAGAGTCTCAGCCAAAATGTCGGCTCCTGATTCCCCTGTCTGAGTTAGTCCCCCTTGTAATCCTCCCACATTGCCTCCTAATCATGGCATGATTGGCCCCATCCAAAGGTGTAACTGTTTGCATGACTTTTCCTTGAAAGACCCTGGCCCCCTCTGGACCATGGGCCCCAGGAGGCCAGCACATGGCCTGACTTGTGCCTCTCCCATCCCTGGCCCAGTGTCTACCGGCGCGGAGTAGGTGCTGCGGAAATGACCCAAATGGACATGTGGAGGTGTGAGCTCTGAAGGGAGCAAAGAAGAAAAAGCCCATGTCCCTTTAAATTGAACAGAAATAGCTGTGAATGTTGTTAATTGTTTTTATTTGGAGGATGTTGGTTTTCATTTTATTTTATCTTTTAATAACTCACACTGCATAATCAGCTGGTAATTACAGCTTCCAGCTCTGGCTTGTGCCTCCCTGACTCCAGCTCAGAGGACGGGTGCGTTTCATATTTAATCAGTATCTGAGCCCGAATGCTCTCAGGGGAGCGAGCTCATGTCGGGGTAGAGAGTTTAATTCTCAGTGATGTTAAGTAGAACAGGAAAACTACCTGAGCTCAGAGCACAGCGCTGCTGGGGGTGACCTCCCTGTGATGAGAAAACGAGAGGCCACACCCGGCTTGACTCATCCCAGCCCAGCACAGGTGAGCCGTTGACAGGTGTCATCCTGGCCAGGGACATGGCAGAATCAACTATCCCTCCAAGACCTCCGCGCCTTTGCCAAACTGGGCAGCTACTGGTGGCCTGTGAGTCTTCTTTGGGGCATTCTGGTGTGAGGGGAGCAGGAGCAATCATGGTGGCAGACTGGGGGCATTTCTGGATAGCCCCGTGCCCTCTGCCACAGGGACCCTCCATCTCCCTCTCTCTGTTCTCACCTGCCAGTCCCAGGGGCTGCTCCCTCCAGCACAGGGAGAGGACAGACCCAACCCCGCTAGCCTGAATCACCATCACACACACATTTTAACTTCCTGGAGCATCATGTCCTCTCCTTCTTGGAATGCATCATGTCCCCAATCCACGTTTGTTTGTGTGACTAGACTGTGAGGTTGGGAAGGCAAGGTCTGCTTTTCCCTTACCTGTCTGCCCCAGTCCCTAGGGCGGCGCCCAGCACACAGCAGGTGTTTGCTGGATGAACAGGGGAACCGAGTGCAAAGCAAATGACAGACAGCAGGGAGAGGGCGGTCCTCGGGCCAGCAGCAGGTCAAGAGGTGGGGACTAAGACATGACTCAAAGTGACTTCTGGAGTGGGGCCCTTGCCTGGCTCATGGAAATATCAGTCAACATGTCAGCATCTTAGGTGTAATCCACATTAGTGAGAGCCAGTAACATGGGATTTGAGACACGGAACACATCCAGTGGGAGCTGGGAGGGGCTGTGAAGAGCTCATCCTTCCAGCTGTAGTGGGTCACCTCTTTGCCACACTAATCAGGGTTTCTCAGAAGAGCTGAGCATCTATTGAGCACCTGCTGTGTGCCCAGAGCTGGCATCTGGACCTTACACATATGAACCCATTTGCATCTCCACAACAGCCCTCCAGGGGATGAATGAGCTATTGTATCATCCCCATTGTGCAGAAGGGAAAGTTGAGGCACCAGAGATGCGGCCACTTCCCCAAAGCCTCGTAGGTGGTAAAGGTGCTCCTGAACAGCTCCAACCTGGTTTCAACATTAGCCTGGTGACGTAGCAGTCCCCTGTCCCAGAGCCTGGACAGCTGGGATGGAGGGAGGGGACTTGTTTGGAGACAAGACTGGGAAAGGCTGAAGAGAGACTGTGTGATCACTAGATGTGAGCATGCAGGAGGGACACCCATGTGAAATGCAGGTGTGAGGCTGTGATGACCAGTCTCCAGCCTGGGGGACAGGGAGACCACTGACAGAGCCTCCTAGAGGCCCCTTAACTGGGTCACCATTCATATCTTTCAGTGGCCTGACCTGGAGGGCCTGGAGCCAGAGGGGGATCTGGCTGTCTCAAGGTGGTTGTGCTAAGGTCACAGCAGGCCGCTGTAAGGAATGAGGCAGACAATGGCCAGAGAAGCCTGGAAACTGTCTGGGGTCCTCTGGGCTCCCCTCTTCCTCTCGCCCCCACACAGCAAAGAAAATTCTTTTGAAAACAAAGGTTTAGCCTGAAGTAAACAGATTAGTAATGGTGACGTGCTAGCGCTTTGTTAATTACACGCCATGGATCCATTGAAACCCAGGCCTTTAATTCAGATTTATAGGAATAACTTAGATTTATAAGAATAGTTATTATGCATTAAGTACAGAAAATGCCAATTGGTTTTCATGGGCAATATTTATTGAAATATAAAAGGGAAAATATGTAAAATCTAATTGCCCTTGAGTTTCGCTTCAGAGCTGACAGGGGAGTCAGGGGGTGGGGCGGATACACTTCAGCTCACAAGGCATTCTCATCTCTCCTGGGTCGTAATTTTGTCCTCCCCATGCTGGTTCATTTAAATAAAAACCAGACATCACACCATGACTGAAACACACACCTGCCCACAGTGGAAGATGCTGCCTGGGGCTGTGTCTACACCAGCCTGAGAGTGAAGGACAAATTGGGGGAGAGCAGGAGGGCATGGTGGGAGGAGCACTGGATGGGGAGTCCAGAGCCCCGGGCTCAAGTCCTGACACGGACTTCTTGCAGCAGATCCATGAACCAGGAGGGCTGGGGCTGGGTGGTCTGATGCCCTTTCTGGCTCTAAAGTGAGACGGATCTAGAAAGGTGGTCTCACCTCCTGAAGGGGATGGGCACTTGGTTCCCACCAGTTGTAGGGTGCCATGGCAGTATCGTTCCCACTATCTCTCTCCCACACACCCAGCCCTGTGTTCCCAGAGTTATGGCTCTTACGAACCCGAGGAGCCTCACTGCATGGCCAGGTGGCCCTGTGGGCAGACCTCCCCCCAAGTGGGGTCCAGCCCAAGATACAGGGAGCATGAAGGAAAGGGAAATGGGTGCAGTGAAGGCCAGGCTCTGGGCTGGAGGTATCCATGGCCTGGTTGGTGAAACAGGGCACTTGGCTCCCAAGAGCCAGGTCTGGGGGAGCCTGGGAACTGCTAGTAAAAGTTTCGGTGTTTACCCGTTCCAACCTCCTGATTTTCCAGAGGAGACCGTCACAAGTTCCCACAACCAGTTAGAGACCTGCTGCCTGAAAGCAACATGGCAAACCGCCCAACAGTGTGCATTTCACTGCTACCAACAACTTCCCTCCCAGGATCTCTCCTGAGTCCCAGGACAGTGGCGCAAACCACTCCTGATCCTTCCTTCTTCAGTCTCTAGGAACCAGCTCTTCTGCTCTGTCCATTCTTCAGGATTCATGGTCAAGAGCAGCCTAGCAGGAGGTAGCCACAGGGAGCATCTAGAAGTTGCGGTAGGAGGTCTACATCCCAGGACGGTTTCCATGATGATTACAATCATAGCCACAGCCGTTTTTCAGACTCACTGAGAACCAAACCCTTTAATGTATCCGCTCACCTAATCCTCCTGACAGATCTCAGAGAGGGCCACTGTGATCCCTGCTAGACTGATGGGGAAGACCAGAGAAGTTCATGCCTGCCCAAGTTCACACAGCTAGAAGAAGGCAGCGCAGAAGGGGACAACCCAAGCTCCTGCTCCTGCTGCAGGTTGCTTTCCTAATCACTGTACCTGCTGCTTATCAGTTCCCCTCTAACTCCATTCTGTAGCTAGAACCTTTCCTAAATATCGCCTAGTCCATAGCCTGCAGTGTCTCTCCACTCCCCCCAGAAGGAGTCTTGCCCTGCCTTTGTGTGCTGAGTGCCCTTCCCAGTCTGGTTCTGACCTGTCAGCCTCCTGATCTGCCTGTATCACCTCTCACCACCCACTAATGACCGAGCATTCCAGACAGGCTGTAGGGTTTCAGAGCCCTTGGCCTTTACCAGCCAGTCCCTCTGCCTGGATACTGCTCTTGTCAAAGTGGACCCCTCCTTCTGTGCTCCAGCAGGGCTCACCTCACACCGGGGCTCTCAACCCACCTCCTCATTCCCCTCTGCCTCACGCTCTGGGTCAGGGACCAGCAAACATTTTCTGAAAAGGGCCAGATAGTAAATATTTTAGGCTCTCAACCATATTGTCTCTGTTGCAACTTCTCAACTCTGCCAGCTTGGCTGCATTCCAAAAACTATTTATGGATCCGAAAACATAAACTGCATATACTTCTCTTCTGTTACAAAATATTCTTCTGTTGATTTTTGGTCAACAATTTACAAATTTAAAAATAATTCTCAGCTTGCCAACCACATGAAAACATGGCAGGCTGGATTTGGCTCATGGGTCATAAAGTTCAGCGGCTTCTTCTCTAAAATGGAAGCTCCTTCAGGGCAGAAATTGTGTTTCACTGCTTTGTATCTGGGTACTTGTTGAGTGGATGAATTAATTTACACTCAATCTGTTCGGAACACATCTGCAGAGCCCATAGTCACCCCTCCCTGCAGAGAAGCTGCTAGGACCAGAGACAATGGAAGAATAGTTTTGCTCCTCCTTTGGCTCTCTACTGGCCCACTGATCCCATTGGCTGAATGTAACAGGAAGGCTGCTGGCAAAGGATTCTGGGCAATGTAGTTTTCAGAGATCTATCCCTGGTCTATGGGCTAGAGGAGGGGGAGGTGGGAATGAAGCTGGTAGCAAGCAGGAAATCCCCTGTTCATCATCTTCTCTGCTCAGCCTGCATCCCAACATTTCCACCCATATTCAGTAACAATAGCTTCCGTGCATAACAGCCGCAGCCTCAGGCTTCCACCCAGTATGATCAACCCTCCTATAAAGGAACACATCCTTCATCCTTTTCCAGAGATGGGCCACACCAAATTCCATCAGCCACTTCTTCCAGCTCTAGGTGATGAGGATTCTTATTCCAATTGCATCACTGTCTCACTTGGATATTGTGTTGATGGAAAAAGTTTGGTTGTCAAGATCCTTCTACGTAGATCCTTCCTTATTAGATCCTTATAATCTAGATCCTAATCTGAAATAATAGAGAAAGAGAACAGGAAAACATAAGTGGTGTTTTTGTCCATTTGGGATGCTCTCATAAGATTGCCACAGTCTGGGAACCAGGGGGAGACTTACAGACAACAGAAATAAATGTATTTCTCACAGGTCTGGAGACAAGAAAGTCCAAGATCAAAGCAGATTCTGTGTCCAGTGAGGGTCTGTTTCTTAGGACATAGAAAACTGTCTTCTCTCAGTGTCCTCACATGGAGGAAGGGTGAAGGAGCTCTTTGGGCTGACTTTTACAAGGGTGCTGATACCGTTCACGAGGACGCCACCCTCCTGACATAATCACCTCCCAAAGGCCCCACCTCCTCATACCCTCATAGGGGATTAGGTTTCAACACAGGGATTTTGAGGGAACATATTCAGTGTGCAGCAAATAGTTAACATATATATAATTGTCAAGCACAGAAATAAATATATTCATAACTACTACCATCCTTCTTTCCTGTACTGACGGAGGACAATAATTAATATTTGTAACTTTCTTCTTCTACCATCCTTTTCCTGGTCCATTGGCCCTCAGATCATGCTATTTACCTTGTGGGTAATTTAATCCTTTTTCCTAAAAAGATCTGAGTCTTCGGTGGGCCTATCTTTATGGAGTTAAAGATAGCTTTCCATAACATTTTACTACTGGAGACATCCCAGAGAATCCCCTGGGCTTCAAACATAGATGCCGCTGCCCTCTTTCCCATAGCTGTGACCCCAGGTCACTCTGGATAATCGGGAACAATCACCCAACCAGTTCAGAACCCTCCTCTTTGCCTGCAGATTCAGATAGAGGAGATGCCCAGATTGGCTGACTGGCCATCTTAAGCTCCTAGTTCAAAGGCCCCATCACCATGATTCCTAGGGGGAAACAGTCTCTCCTTGGGAATGACTGTATTTTAGCCATCAAAGCCCAAATTTTGGGGACAGAAAGAAAAGTTTCTGTGATGGGCAATTAGTTTTAACAGTGAAAGGAAGTACTCCCCCTTCCACTGCTCAATTCTTGGGCCTAAGGACCAGGTATTGGTGGTTGATTCACATGATGTACCCCATCTTGTAGGATCCCATGCAGAATTAGCAAGGTGTTCTCATCAAATCATCAGTAGGCCATTCTCTCATTCAATCAAGGTAGCTGCTTCAGTGGGGAAGCATGGCACACTAGGAATTCCACAGATATGAGCCCCTTGTTCATGTCTTGTTCTGGAAAATCAATTCCTTAGACAGAAGCAATGTTGGAAAGGACAGCTTGATAGTAAGTCAGGTATAGATCCATCGTTATGGAGCAGCTGACAGAAACATGAGTTTCTAATTTATCCCTTCTGGTGAAAGAGATAAAAGTAATCCACCTGCCACCAGGTGGCTGGCTGGTCATCCCAGGTGATGTTGCCATATTAAAGACTCGGGGTTAGATTCTGATATTGAAAAATTGGGCTCACAGTGGCTGCAGCTAGATTAGGCTAGGGTAAAAGGAGTCCATATTGTTCAACATCTGTTGCATGACCATGGCACTTGGGAGCGCTACAAGCTCCTGAGAACCTGAGGACACGAGTCAGGTCATGTCCACAGGATGGCTGTCTTGTCAGTGGCTTATTGGTTGCGTCTTTTGCATTAATGTCCTTTGTATACTCTGCCACCCCCAAAGACCCACACACCTAACTCTCTGCCAAATCTCCTTGTCTTCAGGACTTCTGTCTTGTGATTTCCCTAATCATTGGGCCAAATTTTAGACTGAGCCCAGGAGTCAAGGGAGATTTCTGCCTCTGGCCCTCTGTCCACTCAAGCCAAGTGAACAGACGGAAATGCTTCTTGAAGCTCCCGTCTCCAGCAGAGGGTCCCTTCATTTCTGCCTTTCAGCAACACTCCTGGGGGAGGCTATGGCAGCGATCCCTCTTTGTCATATAAACTTCAGGTGCTATGACATCTCTTGGATAAAAGGTCTGGATGGTAAATCATCTTGCATGGCAGCCCAGCCCCACTGCAGCCCCTTTCCCTGCTGTGCGCCCCACTCGCCGGTGGGTAACTCCACCTGCTGCTGAGTGATTATGAGTGAAGGCAGTTGGAGCAAGAAAGACAGTTTTCTCTCTTTACGGATGGCATATCCCCAAATTCCACATACTAATGGACTCTAGAAACCTCTCCAAGGGACAAGCCACTGAATGTCCATAGGGTTATTTCCAATCCATCTGGCCATGCACACACCTTCGTAAGGCCTGTATTGGTACTTTCTACCTCCCGATGAACATTCCCGATCAGCAGGATGTCATCCCCCTGGCAAATCAGCATGACATTCCATGAGACACCAAAATGACCAAGGTGACTCAGACTAGGTTAAGACTGATCTGGAGAGTCGACACAAGCTAAGCTCTGCCTTGTCTTCTGGGTGAAAGTGAACCAATTCTGGTGTGATTACAAATTAGTACCGAGAGGTAAGCATCTGCCAGCTCAATGAAGGGCAAACAGCACCGGAAACAGTGTTTCCTTTCCTGGGGGCTAGAGGTGGTGTTGACCTTGAAGAGCAGCTGCGACTAAATTCACCTCCTTTTTCATTCTGTGGTCATCCGTGGCTCACCTCCTTATTCATTCTGTGGTCATCCGTGGCTATTTTCTGAGCTAGAACTGCTGTCCGTACAGGCCAAACCAGTAGGTCAAACGGGTTGCGATTGGAGTTTACCGCCCATGAGCGTTTGTTATTACAAGATCTTTAAGAAATGGAGGTTAATTTCTTCAGACAATGGAGGGACGTCTGCCTTGATGACAAAGAAGGCCTCAGGGAGACATGCAGGTTCTTTTGCATTCTCATGCCAATTCTCGGGGACCCTCTGCTCCCCCACAAATGCCCTAACTTCCACACATGAAAACTGCCAAAGCATGAGTCCAATTTATACCATAATTCTGGACCACACATGAATGAATTTGGGGTCTGATTTCATCTATATCTGATCTACTGGTCCCAAACATAAGAGTCATCATAGAACATCCCTAGTTCCATGACCTGACTTTGAACTGATGCTTTAAAGCCCAAGCCTGTGAATTTCCATCTCTAAACTCTTGGGTACAGTCATCGGCCATAGGTAACCCCGAGCCCCATGTTCCTTGTGTTTAGTCATGAAAACCACCATAACCCTCAAGTTAGCAGCCACTGACTCTACCTAAGGTTTTGTCTTCAGTTGGCACTGCATCCCACACAACCACATCACTTGAGGAATTTTGGTAGTTGAAGGAATCTAGATGCCACTGCATCCAGGGAGTCCCAGGATCCCATTTTTCACTGGTAATGAGGTCATCAGCACCCCCAGACAATTGACAATGAAGTCCCATTCTTGATGGCTTGTTACCAGCAATCACTCCTGGGGTCAAGTGCTGTAACCTTCAGGGTTCATTTTGGAAAACCGCAGGAGAGATTTCAAGTGCAGGAGATTTGAATCAGGGATCTGTCTATAACAGTCTTAAAAGAGCCAGCAGAGTAAAAGGAGAAGATGAGTCAGCCTGAGGTCAGATGTTTCTGGAAGCTGGTCTCACTTGAGGAATGAGGTGTTTCCAATGGGGCTCAGGACCTCACTTCTCACTGGCTCCAGGGTGGTCTGTGCTGCTGCCCCTGCTGAACCTCTAGTTGCCAGAGGCCCCCCACACATGGAGAGAAGTACCATAGAAGCAAGAAGCAATATCCTTTTGGATATGCTGGGGGGAAAAAGAGAGAAAGAACACCCAATGGCCCCTACTCTCCTTGCACCTTCCAATTTTCCTCTGGGCCTCCTTTTGATTACGGGTAACTGTGAGCCAGATGACAAGGTTAGCCTGGCATCTGTAAGCTGCAGAGGTCCAGAAGACACAGGAGAGCCATAACAGAGGGAAGAGAAACTTCACACAGGCAAATGATATGCACCGTGGTGCACAGCTTGGATTTTTATAAAAAAATGAATATGTTTGAAAACCAGCACTGCTTACTAGCTGTGTGACTTTGAGCAGGCACTCAGCCTCTCTGAGAATCAGTTTCCCCATAAGGAAGCTGGGAGGTAGTTAACAGCCACTTGCCAGGGTCACTGTATGAGGATCAAATGAGATCAGTTATGTAAATACACACTGGATGGACATACCCCAGAAGTATGCGGGTTTGGTTTCAGACGGCTGCCGGAAAGTGGATATTGGAATAAAGCGAGAGAAACGAATTTTCTGATTTCCCAGTGCACATACAATTATGCTTACACTCTACTGGAGTCTGTGTATGCAATAGCAGTATATCGAGAAAAGCCATGTACGTGCCTTAATTAAACTATACTTTATTGCAAAAGAAGTGCTAACTATCATCTGAGCTTTCAATGAGTTTGTCACCTTTTTGCTGTCAGAGGGTCTCGCCTCCAGGTGGATGGCCGATGACTGATGGGGGAGGTGGGTGCCGAAGGCTGGGTGGCCGGGGCAGTTTCTTAAAATAAGACAACAATGAAGTTTGCCGCATCGATGGACTCTTCCTTTCAGGAATGATTTCTCCTTAGCGTTGTGGTGGGCGATGCCGTTTGATAGCATTTTACTCACAGTAGAACTGCTTTCAAAATCGGAGTCAATCCTCTCAGACCCTGCTACTTTATCAACTCAGTTTATTTGATATTCTAAATCCTCTGTTGTCATTTCAACAATCTTCACAGCATCTTCACAAGGAGGAGACTTCCTCCTTAAGAAGCCCTGTTCTTTGCTCATCCCTAAGAAGCAACTCTTCATCTGTTCAGCTTTTACCATGAGACTGCAGCCATTCAATCACATCTTCAGGCTCCACTTCTAATTCCAGCTCTCTTTCTATTAACACCACATCCACAATTACTTCCTCCACTGAAGTCTGGAACGTCGCAAAGTCATCCAGGAGGGTAGCAATCAGTTTCTCCCAGAGTCCTGCGAGTGTTGATATGCGGACCCCTTCCCATGAATCATGGATGTTTTTGGCGGCATCTAGAATGATGACTCCTTTCCAAAAGGTTTTCAATTCACTTTTCCCAGACGCACCAGAAGAATCACTCTCTATGCTAGTTACAGCCACAGGAAATGTACTTTTTTAAAAGATTTTATTTATTTATTTGACACACAGAGATCACAGGTAGGCAGAGAGGCAGGCAGAGAGAGGAAGGGAAGCAGACTCCCTGCTGAGCAGAGAGCCTGATGTGGGGCTCGATCCCAGGACCCTGGGATCATGACCTGAGCCGAAGGCAGAGGCTTAACCCACTGAGCCACCCAGGCGCCCCAGGAGATGTATTTCTTAAACAATAACATTGGAAAGTCAAAATCACTCCCTGATCCATGAGCTGCAGAACGGATGTTGCGTTAAGCAGGCATGAAAACAACAGTAATCTCATACATCTGCATCAGAGCTTGTGGGTGACCAGGTGCATTGTCAACAAATAGTAATATTTTGAAAGGAATCTTTTTTTCCTGAGCAGTAGGTCTTAACGGTGAGCTTAAAATATTTAGTAAACCATGTTGTAAACAGATGGCCTGTCATCCAGGCTCTGTTGTTCTGCTGATAGAACACAGGCAGAGTAAAGATTTAGCACAATTCTTAAGGGCCCTAGGATTTTCAGAAAGGTAGGTGAACACTGGCTTCAACCTCAAGTCACCAGCTGCATGCAACCCTAATGAGAGAGAGTCAGCCTGTCCTCGGAAGCCAGGTCTGACTTCTCCTCTCCAGCTATGAAAGTCCTGGATGGCATCTTCTTTCTGGAAGGCTGTTTCATCTACATTGAAAATCTGTTGCTTAGCGTAGCTACCTTCATCAGTTATCTGAGGGGGATCTTCTGGAGAACTTTCTGCGGCCTCTCCATCAGCCCCTGCTGCTTCCCCTTGCACTTTTATGCTACGGAGACGGCTTCCTTTCTTAAACCTCGTGGATCCACCTCTGCTAGCTTCAGATTTTCCTTCTGCAGCTTCCTCCCCTCTCAGCCTTCACAGAATTGAAGATAATTAGGTCTTGCTCTGGACTGGGCTTTGGCTTAAGGGAATGTTGTGGCGGCTGGATCGCCTATCCAGACCAAACTCTCTCCATATCAACAATGAGGTTGTTTTGCCTTCTAATCATTCATGTGTTCAGTGGAGCAGCACTTTTAATTGCCTTTGAGACCTTTCCTATGCATTTACAACTTGACTAACTGGAACAAGAGGTCTTGCTTCTGGCCATCTTGGCCTTCAACACGCCTCCCTCACTAAGCTTAATCATTTCCAGCTTTTGATTTAAAGTGTGAGACCTGTGACTCTTCCTTTCCCTTGAACACTTAGAGGCCACTGTAGGGTTATTGATGGGCCTAATTTCAATACTGTTGTGTCTCAGGGACTAGGGAGGCCTGAGGAGAGGGAGAGAGATGGGGACAATAGCCAGCTGGTGGGTGGGGTGGTCAGAATCCACACAGCATGGATGATTAAATTCACAGTCTCATGTAGGCACAGTTTGGGGGTCCCCCCAACAACAAAAAAAGTTACAATGGTAACATCAAAGATCACTGATCACAAATCACAATAAAAATATAATATTAATGAAAAAGTTTGAAACATTTGCAAGATTACCGGAATGTGACACAGAGACACAAAGTGAGCCAATGTTGTGGGGGAAAAGGCCCCCAAGACTTGCCTGACACACGGTTGCCATAAACCTCCAATTTGTAAAAACCGCAGTATCTGTGAAGCTTGATAAAATGAAGCACAATGAAATGAGGTCTGCCTATCTTTTCCTCAACGACCTTGAATCAGTACCCGAAACTCTCTGGGGCTCTGTTTTCTCATCTGTTAAATGAACAAGGTTGGACGAGAGGCTCCCTAAAGTCCTTCCAGATTTGATGAGCTGTATGGCTGTGAATCACCCCTTAAATGAAGTGAACAGATTGGGACCGGCAGGAGGGTAGAAGGAGGATCAGGCTGCTGGGATGGAGCCCGGGGGAAGGGCCAGGGGGTGGGAAGAGGCTGTCATTGTGCCTGGGAGTTCTGGCTGGTGCACTTTCCTAGAGAGCATGTTCAAATGACAAATTGATCATACTTCAGTGCCCTTAATGTGTCTTATAACTGTTGGCTAATATCGCCCCTGGCAACGACCACTGTGGTCTCCATTCTCTTTGATGCTCACTCTCAATGCTGCTCAGACAACAGGAGACCGCCTGCCGCAGCACGTTCTGCACCTCTTGGAAGGCAAAGCAAAGCAGCCTTGAATCAAAGCCATCGGAAAGAATGGGTTTGTACTCTCTCAAGCTTCCAGGGTCTCTGAGCTTTAAGAAGTCTTCCTCTCTGGGTCAGAATCCTGAGCTGAAGCCCATTGGGGCTCAGGTTTAGAGGCTGGTTGAGTGTTTAAGAGCCTGATGGCTAGCGGTATGGGGCTCCCGAGTCAGGCAGAGATGGATTTGGGGTTCTGCTTTGCTGCCTGCTGATTAATGTCATTTATCGACTTCCCTGAGACTGAGCTTTCTTGTTTGTTAAACTGTCACGGTGATAGCTACTCTTTGTGCATTTGTGCTCCCTCGGTATCTCCCCCCTCTTTCTGGTAACTGGAGCCCCTCCACCCTGTTTGAAGGAGTTACTCACCTCCACTACTTGACTACACAATTCTGATAGGATTGCCCATCCCGCCCTTTACTGTATATCCTTAGTAAAAGAGAGTAAAAAGGCCCAGGCTGGACTAATCGCATCACAGATTCAAGAGTGAGCAGATAACCAATCTGGTTCCTTTCTGGGATTGTACACACGGGTATCCGGAGACCCCAGCTCTCCATACCCTCTAGAGGCACTGAGTGGGATGGCAGGAGCATGGAGCTATCAGTGGTTCTAATAGTGGTTCTCCCTGCTTCCTCTTGAAGAGGTCCAGCTACAAAGGGAGAGAGAGGCCTCCATTCAAAAAAAAGTCCAGTAATTAGAGGGAAGGACGGAGGGAAGGAGGAAAGACGAGTGAGAGAGAGAGATCCACTGACCCAGTAGGACTTCCCTGGCTAGTTAAGCCAGTTTGAGTCGGGTCTCCAACATTTCAAAAGGATTCTGACCAATACATCTACTTCTTTGGCATGTTGTTAAGATTAAATGAGATCATTTAAGCAAAGGGCTTCAAAGAACTCAAAGTACATGCTCAGTAAACACTGGCTCTTTCTGTTGTTGTTCCTACGGTCCTTTGTCTGTCTCATCCAATTCAGGCTGGTGAGTTGCAGTGACATACGACCTTCACCCCTGGCGTCCCCTTTGCCCCAAACACTCTTCCCAGCTCTTTGCACAGCCTCTTCTCATCTTTCAGGTCTCGGCACACATGGCCTTTCTCCATGGGGCTCCCCCTGACCACCCAAAGTTGGCCTCCTCATCACTCCCTGGGGCACTTCCCGCTCGCCTCAGGTGTCAGGGCTCACTCACTGGTGGTGTATTCATTGTCTGCCTCCCCTGCCAGACTGTGAGCTCTCAGAGGGCAGGAACCATGTGAATCCCATCACTTCCATGTCCCCTGAGCTAAATACGATGTCTGACACGTGCTAGGCAGTTTCAACAGTCAGCCTTTGATGTTTAACAAACTACCCCCAAACTCAGCAATTTACTCTGAATCAAGCCTCACAGATTGGCTGGAGGTCAGTTACCCAAGATGGGGCTTGGATGGATAGATACACTTCAAGCTGCAGGTCTGGCTGGGCTGATGTCCTTGCTGTGTACTGGGCTCTCAGCCTGTCAACTGTATTGCTAAGCCAGGGTTCATGGAAACTCCACGACAGCATGAGCCAAGTTAGGCTTGGAACACACCAGACGCTTGAAACCTCCCTCGACCCTGGAACCCTGGACCAGACTGCTCTCCTCAAACCTGTGCCAGCCAGGCTCAGCCCCACCAAGCCCCACCATCCACAGCCACTCCAGGCTCTGGGCTGCATAGTGGGCCTGCGGAGAGACCGCGGGGGGCTTCACTCCCTGTAAGTTCTCAAGTCTGGTGGCCTGTCAAGTCAGCAGGAGTGCGGAGGCCCAGAAGCCCTATGAAGGACAAGGAAGTGCATCTAACTGCTAGGCTCCCCTCCTCCTCTTTCCCTGGGACGGGAAGAGGGAGTCTGCTCAGGCATGTTATTCCATGCTCAATTCAAAGTGATCCCTGCACCTTTGTGGGTCCTGCTTATTCTCTGAATGCCTCAGGTTTGAAGAGACCTGGAGGCGGAGTCTGGCCCTGAGACCCAACGCCCGCTCGCCCCGCCCCTCTCGCCACATCCCCTCCACCCCCCAACCCTGCTGGATCCCAGGGAAGTCAGAGAAAGCCCGCTGCCCAGCCCATTTCCGGTAGTCCTCGCTCCAGTCTCTACTGTCTGCAGCCAGTCCCCCCAATCCCTCTAGCTTCTAGAATCCTCCTCCCTCTCCTCCTCCTCTTTCAGATCTGTTTTAAGAACCAGCTGGCTGGGGAACCTGGGTGGCTCAGTGGGTTAAGCCTCTGCCTTGGGCTCAGGTCATGATCTCAGGGTCCTGGGATCGAGCCCCGCATCGGGCTCTCTGCTCAGCGGTGAGCCTGCTTCCCTCTCTCTCTGCCTGCCTCTCTGCCTGCTTGTGATCTCTCTCTCTCTCTCTGTCAAATGAATAAAAATTAAAAAAAAAAAAAAAGAACCAGCTGGCTGCTGTGCAGAGATAAGGAATTTTTCTGAGAACTTGCCAGAAAAGGGCACTGGAGAACCCCTGCCTTTGATTCAACCAACTTCTTCCAGGGTGATTGGCAAACTAGTGTCTTGGAAAGAGCTTAGGCCTGTCTGGGCTCTGGGCCCCCCTCACTTTACAGATGGGGAAACTGAGAAGGAGAAATCATGATAAATAACCACCAGCGTCGGAGCTTCTCTAATCAGCTTGCAAAGATTCCCACATGTGATAATGTCCCTTGCTGCCTGGAACCCTATGGGAACCCTCTGAGGCTGACTGGACAGATATTATCTTTCCAATTAATGGAGGCCCAGGCAGAGGAACTAACCACCCCATGGCGGGAGCCAAAGCAAGAGACAGAATTTGGACAAGAGTTAGCCCCCCTGTTATTCTCCCCTTGCCCACATTTGCTCTGGTCTAAGGGATGGAGAGGAGACAGGAAACCAGAGCCTTCTTCCTGTCAGTGGGCATCTCCTTTGTGCCATCCTTCCCCACCCAAGCCCTCTGGGTCACTGTGATCATCTCTGCCTTCTCCACCCCTCTGTCTTCACCTCTAGCTCTATGTTCTTAAGGCCAAGGCTGTCCTGTGCACACAGTAGGGTGTGGAGAGCATGAATGGATGAATTGGTGTCTGATAAATGTGCACATGGTGGGGGGAGCCTGAGCTGGCAGGAGCCCAAGGACTGAGAAAGCCTTTTCATGAAAAATAAAATGCATCTAACCCTTCCTCCTACTCGTGCCCTCTCTCTCTGGAGAGGGAAGCCTGCCCGGGAACGCATCATTTTCTGTTCATTCGTAAGCTGAGCAGCCTCTGCTGACACCAGCATCACCCCTCCCTCCGGGGCCCCCCCCAGTTCTGCTTCTGCTTCCTTCATTGCAGACCATCTCAGACCTTTACCTTTCCAGAGTTCCACCCAGCTCCCGTTGCTGCTGGTCATCTGGCCTTCTTCAACATTGGGGAAGTGGGGGCCAGGAGGAACATACTCCCAGTCTCATTCCCTACTTATTCTCATCCCTTTCAGGCAGAGGGGCCCTGCCCTTGTGGAAGGCTGTCCCTCTGGTCATCTCTGGACCCACTCTGGCAGGAATGCCTGTAGGGGCCCAGCTATCTCCATCATCCTGTCCTTCTCCGTCTGTCTCCCTTTCCTTCAGATTGTCCCCTCCAGTGGCCCAAGTCTTCTCTGTATACGTACAAGCTGCCCAGACCTTTCCCATTCTCGGCCTGGAAACTGATCTCATGAACACTCCTGGCCCTCAAGCCACTTCTCTCTTCCCATGAGCAATAAATGTCTGAAAACAATGTCCTGCCTCTCATCCCATCCCATGTGATTGGCTTCCTGGAAAAGCCATTCTGCACACCTGCTTTGGCTGAAAACCCCTATTCAGTCTTCAAGGTCCACTCAGACATCTCCTTTTCTTAAAACGCTGCAGTAGATGCTGTCCTCAGATTTCTACTCCCCACTTCTTTGCCTGTGGATTTTCTCTGGCATCACAACATCCAAGTTGAGGGGACTTACAGCCTACTGTGGGGTAGGGGGTTGGGGGTAGAGCTGGTGAGGATCAATGCAAAAAGGCTTTAGCTTCCTAGCCACCAGTAGGATGGTCCTGAGATGTCTTCATGCAGTTCCTTTAGAATTTCCCAGTGGGGCTGAATCCATTGCCTACAGAGGCAAACACTCAGCAACACTCCTTTGTAACTTTTCTACCCTCCTTGTGTCATTCTTTGCACTTCCTCACTGGGCTCTCTGAATAAGTTCCCAGATGAAGTACCAGAACTCAGCCCTTATCCTGGGTCTGCCCTGGGGCACCCACATGAAGGTAGACATCTTCATCACCTACCCTTTCCCAAGGGAGTTAAGTGTTCTGATATCCATTCAGTTATTTATCATGACAGAGTCTCCCTCTGAGACAAGACTGGGATCCCTGAAGTTAAGGGGTGTCCTTATCACCCAGTGCATTTGCCCAACAAAGAGATGCTCAATTAATGTTTCTTAAGAGAATGGAAAAGTGAATGAATGAATGCATGAGTGAATGAATAAAAATTGTTGTGTCTCTAGGGATCCAAGCTGGGTATCTGTTAGAAGAGATTCATGCCCAGGTGTCTGGTCCTGCCAAAGCCAGCCTCCTCCTACCACATCAAAATGTCTATAAACGTCACCCTCAGCACCCCCAAAGCCTTTACTCTGCCACCCCATTCCAGCGTTCATAACAATCATCTCCGTACAGTCAGGACATCCTCCTGCTATGAAAAGTCTCCAGATTCAGCAGGAGGTTCCAACTCCAGTTAAATAAAGGTTAAAGAACCGAGTAAAATGCTATTATAATGTGCTATAATTCAATGTCACCTCCCAGAAAAATGTCACTTGGGAGAGATAGATTTATCCCAGCTGGACTCCAGGGCTCATTCAGAAGGCCTTGGACAACCACTTGTTCACAACTGATGAGAACAGCCCCAGGGAATGGTAATTTCTACACATTAATTTATTGAGTCCATGTGCATGGGTCAGGGTTTCCAGCAGGAGGGATTAAGTCATCATAGGCGAACTGAAGTAGCTAATGCCAACTGAGATCAGCTGAGTTGCACAGACAGACCACATCTGGCTTTGATGTTCCTGGGGGTCAGCTATTCTTTTTTTTTTTTTTCTTTTTTTAAGATTTTTATTTATTTATTTGACAGACAGAGATCACAAGTAGGCAGAGAGGCAAGCAGAGAGATAGGAGGAAGTGGGCTCCCTGCGGAGCAGAGAGCTCAATGTGGGGCTCGATCCCAGGACCCTGGGATCATGACCTGAGCCAAAGGCAGAGGCTTTAACCCACTGAGCCACCAAGGTGCCCTGGGGGGTGAGCTATTCTAAGCACATCCAGAATATCCAGGTCTCAACACTCTGGGCCAGTGAAAAAATATTCTCCAGAGGAGGAAACTGAGGCCACATACATTGAGTCACTGGCAGACCTGGGACTCTGAGCTTGAATCCAGGTAGCTCCTGCCCCACCCATGGCTTCTCTGAAGAGCAGCCTAAGTAGGAAGCACACTGAAAAGACAAACAAACAAACAAAACCCTGGACCTCTTCATAGCCCGTGTGACAGATGGAGGAGAGACCTGGTGCTGGCCTCGCACCAATTCTCTTCCTTCTCTTGGTCCGTTTTCTCATCTGTACCACGAGGAGGTTGATAATGTCTAATGTTTTTCTAGTTCCAAAAATATAGTACTCTGGGCCTCAGTTTCCTGTGTTTCGGTGGGCATAACATTCTACTTTCCCAAATGCTGTGAGGGTCATATGAGCATCAGGAGCTCATTGATATAGTTGTGTGAAATATATCCTGGCACAGGATGTCATGCCTCACATATCAACAGCAAAGTGATGCTGGGAGGAGAGTCAGGTGACGTTTGAGCTGCTGTAAAGGGGAAACTGATGTGTTGGTTTCCAGATAAGAAGCTCTAGACCCAGGAAAGTGGTCTCAGGCTGGACTGTAGTGCTTGAACTCCTTGAGATGTTCCCTATAAAATGAGGGAGATTTTTATGGCAAAATCCTCTTAGCTGCCAGGGCAAGTTGGGCAGAATCACAGATCTCAGGCTGTCTATCCAAGGAGACTTGGAAGTTCTGGGCTGTGGGCAAAGAGCTGGGATAGAGGAACGGGAAAAGGAACACAAAGAAGGATGGGCAGGACAAGGACAGGCTCCTTTCTTGGTGCAAAAATGTGAAGGGTATTACCTCTTGGGTCAGAAATGCCTGAAACCAAATGCTGGATCCATCATTCATTAGTTAAATAATTGGGGGAAACTAACTCAACTTTTCTAAGCCTCAGTTTTCCACAACAATGGAAAGGAGGATGAGAATGGCACCCGTCTGGCAAAGTTCTCAACACCACACTCAGCCAGGGTCATTTTTAGCAGTGGT
Organism: Enhydra lutris kenyoni; assembly: GCF_002288905.1. Taxonomy (NCBI): domain Eukaryota; kingdom Metazoa; phylum Chordata; class Mammalia; order Carnivora; family Mustelidae; genus Enhydra; species Enhydra lutris. Next base: position 2,283,311 of record NW_019154093.1, read on the forward strand.
TGCAATAACAGCAAGGGTAGTTACTACTAATCTGTGAAGTGGTGTGTTTTCTAAGGAGGGGATGCAGAACCCATCCCACTGACTATGGGGATAGGAGAAGAAAGGGCCATGGTTTTGGAGAAGAGCAAATGGGTTGGCCCAAGCTAAGTGAAATCTGGAGTGGCACAGAGATCCAGACCATGCAAGTGAAGGAGTGCAGTTAACAACGTTTGATTATGTTAATGATAGCAGGAATTATTCATATTAGTCCAACAGCAATTATATTAGTGGCAAGAACAGTTATGAATCCGTGTTCTAATGGTGGCTGTAATGAGTATTGTAATAAGAAGCTGAAGGCAAATTCCATCTAGTATATGAATCAAAAAGAAATTAAAATGGAGAATTATGAGGGAGCCATTGTTCTGTGCACAATTGTAAAAAGAAAAAAATTAAGTGAAAATGTTAGAGCAATGGGAGAGGGGAATTCAGATGGCTCAGCCTAACTGTGAATGATTACCCATGAAGCTAAGAAAATGAAATGGTGTTCCCAAAATTCCACAGAGAGGGGTAGTGGAGCCTAGACCTAAACTCAGTTCTGTCTGACACCAAAACTCCATTCATTTGTAAAAGTTGATCAACTTTGAGTCTTTGTCTATGACTGGCTTCCCTTTCCCAGCAAGAAAAAGACCCAGAATGGCTCAGGAGAGAGAGATGTAGACATCCAGGGTGAGATTCTTTCCAGTGTTGATTGGGTTATACAGGATATATACCCAGGACCTATGGTTTTCAAAACTAGAATGCAGAATTATTTTTAAAATTGGACCAAAACTGGGGCACCTGGGTGACTCAGTGGGTTAAAGCATCTTCCTTTGGCTCAGGTCATGATCCCAGGGTCCTGGGATTGAGCCCCACATCGGGCTCTCTGATCAGCGGGGAGCCTGCTTCCCCCTCTCTCTCTTCCTGCCTCTCTGCCTACTTGTGATCTCTGTCAAATAAATAAATAAAATCTTAAAAAAAATTGGACCAAAACCCACATACATTGCCATACAGAAGTTGTAAAGTCCTCATACTATGGGGGTCATTACTAGAAGTCCCCTTAGAGATCATAAGGTGCACCCTTCACTTTAAAGATGAAGGATTGGAGGGGCGCCTGGGTGACTCAGTGGGTTAAAGCCTCTGCCTTCAACTCGGGTCATGATCTCAGAGTCCTGGGATCGAGCCCCACATCGGGCTCTCTGCTCAGCAGGGAGCTTGCTTCCCCCTCTCTCTCTGCCTGCCTCTCTGCCTACTTGTGATCTCTCTCTCTCTGTCAAATAAATAAAATCTTTAAAAAAAAAAAGAAAAGATAGCCAATCTGATAAAGGTGAAGGATTGGAGATGGTGAATATAACTTGCCCAAGGTCATAACATGAGCAAATGGTAGGAGTCAGGGATTAGATTCATATTTTTCTGAACTTCCTCCAGTGTTTTCCCCATCATGGCTTGACGACATTATCTGCACACTTGTAAATATGCAGTGGTTTGGATAACATACTGAATAGATGCAGTGAGCTATGTTTGCCATGTGTTTTGACACCATTAGCCAGAAGATACCAGGTTATCTTTCTGGGCCTAACAATGCAGTAGCCAGGGTTCCACTTGTCCTCAGTGGAGGTGTCTCTGTCCGTGGTACTGAAACCATGTTAGCATTTCAAGAGATGTATTCTCATCATAATTTCCCTATTCTGTCTCCATACTGTGAAAGATGAATGGGGAGTAGAGGGGCTGAGTACTACTGAGAATTAGGGAGTGAATTTTTTAAATCAATTTTTTTGCATTATAATTTACAGACATTAACAGTAAACACATTTTAAGTGTACAGGTCAATAACTTTTGACAAAACTGTACATATGTGGTACACTATTCTAATCAAGATAGAGAAAGTTGTCCCATGCCCCTTGTCTGTCAATCTCTTCCCACATCTCCCCATCCAGTATGGTAAGATATGATGGGGCAGAACAGGGATGGTAGGACCATGGGAGGTGAACATGCCTGTCAGAGAAATCTTCCTGGGGAGGATGAACTTAAATCTAATGTGAGTAGGTGTTAACCAGGCAAAGAGGTGGTGGAAGAGAGAACTCCAGGTCTGTATTCTGGATTGGTGTTGCTCATATATCTAACTATTTTTAGCTTGGTAGTCTTGAATGAGAAGAATAATTCTTTAACTCTTTGCAATCACATCTCACTTAGATGCTATTATCTCCAAGCCATCCAAGCTCACAGCTTTGTTTATGAAAATAGCAGCCAGGGGCTCCTGGGTGGCTCAGTGGGTTAAGCCTCTGCCTTCAGCTCAGGTCATGATCTCAGGGTCATGGGATCCAGCCCGGCATTGGCAATCGGGCTCTTTGCTCAGCTGGGAGCCTGCTTCCCTTCCTCTCTCTCTGCCTCTCTGCCTACTTGTGATCTCTCTCTGTCAAGTAAATAAATAAAATATTTTTTTAAAAAAGAAAATAACAGCCAACCTTTCTTCCCAAGGACCAAGTTTCATTCTTCAGGGACTAGGGAGGAAAGGAGTAAAACAACCCCATTTACCTTCTGCCTAGGGAGAGGGGGATTGAGATGCTGAAGAGTAGAGTAAATCACATCCGCTACCAGAGACCCTGAAAGCCTTTTGGAAAAATAGACCTAAAGTCTTTCCCCAGAAATCTGAAAAGGTTTTAGATACATAAGTACCCATATGCAGATATCAGAACATACACATAGAAACACGTTGACATGGTTATCCATAAGCACATATATATTCCCACATTGATACAAAACCATACACACACAGATGCACATATGTATGTGTACCCTTCTTGTCACACCAAGTGACTAAACAAATGCAGCATTTCATGATGTGATCCTCCTTCCCCAACTCCATAAACAGGTAGGAGTGAACCACAGGAACTCAATAAAGTCATTAATTGTGAGTTTGGGCAGTCACTTCTACTTTGGGTCCTTTAGGTTCCTTATCTATAAAATAGAGGTAGGAAGGGGGGTGGGGGAGGGTAGGGATTGGATTGGTTGATTCCTTAAGGACTTTCCAGCTCTCACATTGCAGACCTTAGGACTTCACCTGTAAAAAGAAGGTAACAGTAGAATCTTCCTTGGAGAGTTGTTGGAGGATCACATGTAAAGTGCTAGATATAGTGCAAGTTATGGCTTTTAATCTTAGCCATTCTAATAGGTGAATTTTCATATTTCACTGTGGTTCTAATATTCATTATCATAATGGATACTATTGTTGAGTATATTTTAATGTGCTTATTTGCATTGACTTTGCTATATCTGCTTTCAAGAGGTATTTAAATTTTTTGACCTTTAAAGAATGAGTTGTTTGTTTTCTTATATGAAGGTTTGAGAGGTCTTTATGTATTAAGAATACATGTCTTTCAGCAGACCTGACTTGCAAATATTTTTTTTCTGTCTGTGGCTTATCTTTCCATTCTCTTTAAAGGTGTCTTTCAAAGGGTGGACTTTTTTTTTTTTTAATCTTGATGAAGTCTGATTTATCAGTTTCTTCCTTTTTGAATTGTGCTTTTGAAGTTATATCTAAGAAATCTTTGCCTAAGCCTATACTTTCTTCTGAAGCTTTATAGTTTTATGTTCTACGTTTAGTATGGATCAAAGTTCTCTGTCTTTCTCTGTGGATATACAATTGTCCCAGAATTATTTGTTAGGAAAACCCATTGCTTTTCAGCAATTTTTTAATTATATGAGCAATTATTTTACTCATTGTAAAAAAAAATCAGGTGTCTGTATATGTGTGGGTTATTTCTGATTTCTATTCTATTCCATTGATCTATTTGTCATTCCTGATGCCAATATTATAGTCTTAATTACTGCAGTTTTATACTAGGTCTTGAAACCAGATACTGTTAGTCCTCCAACTTTGTTTTACTCTTTTAAAGTTGTTTTGAATATTCTAGGTTTTTTGCATTTACCTATAGATAGTAGGATCAATTTGTTAATAGTTGCAAAAGAAGACTACTGACTTTCTGATTGGGATTGACTGAATCTGTATAATAATTAGGACAAAACTGATGGTGTTTTGTACTTTTCAGTATATAGAACTTGTACATATTTTGTCATATCTGTAAACATTTCATATTTTATGCTATTATAAATGGTATTGTTTTTACAATCCTTATTTCTTTTTAAAAAGATTTTATTTATTTATTTGAGAGAGAGTGAGAGAAAGAGAAAGAGTGTGAGAAGGAGAAGGGGCAGAAGGAGAGGAAGAGAATCTCAAGCAGACTCTGTGCTCAGTGTGCAGCCCTATGAGTGGCTTGATCTCACGACCTTGACATCGTGACCTGAGCTGAAACCAAGTCAATCATTTAACCAACTGAGTCATCCAGGTGCCCCTATAATCTTTATTTCTCATTATTTTATGATATATCTTTACTTTCTTATTATTATATGGTAGCACATAGAAATACACCTGATATTTGAATGCTGATCTTGTTTGCTACAACCTTGCTACACTTACCTATTAGTTCTACTAGCTCTTTTTTGTATTATAAATTTCATCATTTTCTACATATATGATCATTATATGTGAATAAAAACAGTTTGGGTTTTTTTTTTCTTTTCCTTACTGAATGATTTTAATTTTTTTCTTGTCTGATTGCACTGGCCAAAGCTTTAGCACAATATTGAATAGAAGTGTAAGAGCAGACATCTGCCTTCTTCCTGGTTTTAGGGGTGAAGCTTTAAGTCTTTTACCAGAAGTATGATGTGAGCTATAGGGTTTTTGTAGATGTTCTTTATAGGTGGAGGAAATTCACTCCTATTACTTGCTTACCAAGTTCTTCTTAAGCATTTTGTCAAATGCTTTTTATGTGTCTTTTAAGATAATCATATATGTCTTTTTGAGTTTGTTAGTATGATGAATTACATTGATTTTCAAATGTTAAACCAACTCTTCATTCCTGGCATAAGTCCTGCTTAGTTATGATAAATTATTCTCTTAATTGGTTGTAGTTTTTTTCTTTGCCAGATTTTGGTATAAAGGAAATGCTGGCCACAAAGCATGAGTTGGAAAGTATTCACTCATCTCCAGTTTGGGGGAAAAATCTTGCACGGTATTTGCATTATTTCTTCCTAAATGATTAGTAAAATTCAACAGTGAAGCCATCTGAAGCTGGATTTTTCTTTAGGGAAAGACTTTTTTTTTTTTTTTTTTTTAGGGAAAGACTTTTAATTTCAAAATATATTTAATAGATTCACAACTCTTCACATTATATATTACTTCCTGAGTGAGCTTTGTTAGCTTTTACCTTTCAAGGAATTAGTCTACTTCTTTTAAGTTGTCAAACTCATTGGCATAAACTTATTCATAATATTCCCTTAATTTTTTTAATATCTGGGAAATCTGTACAGATGTCACCTCTCTCATCTCTGATATTTGTAATTTGTGCCTTTAATCTTTTTTTTCCCCTGTTTGGTTAGAGGTTTACAATTTTTCTAATCTCTTCAAAGAACCAGCTTTTGTTTTATTGGTTTTCCCTGTTATTTATTTAATTATTTCTACTTTGATCTTAATTACTTTCTTCTCTTTACCTTAGGTTTCCTTTGCTCTTGTTTTTCTAATTCATAAGACTGAATCTGAGATCATTGTTTTGAGACTTTTTAAAAAAATTTTTTCTAGTATAGGCCGTTAGTTCTACAATAAAGGTCCTAAATCCTGATTTAGTGTCATCTCATAAATTTGACATGTTGTTTTTAATTTTCATTCAGTTCAAAATACTAATTTCCCTTTTGATTTTTTTCTTTGACCTATGGGCTATCTAGAAATGTGTTTAGTTTCCAAATAGTTGGTGGTTTTTTTTCAAGGATTCTTTCAGTTATTAATTTCTAATTCAATTCCATTGAAGTTAACATATTTTTATTGCTTGAATCCTTTTAAATTCATTGACACCTTTTTATGGTCTAGACTATGATTCATCTCAGTAAATGATATATGTGCATTTGAAAAAATGTGTATTCTGCTATTATTTGGAGTATTCTATAATTGTCAATTAGGTCCAGTTGATGATGTTGTTTAAATATTTAAAATCTTTTGTTATAGTTTTGAATTTGTCTATTTCTCTTTGCTGTTCTATCAGTTTTTGTTTCATGTATTTTGGTTGCTACTAGTTTCATAAACATTTATTTTTATTTTTTAAAGGTTTTATTTATTTATTTCTTTGACACAGAGAGAGAGAGAGAGAGAGAGAGCATAAGCAGGTGTAGTGGCAGGCAGAGGGAGAGGAAGAAGCAGACTCCCCAAGAGCAGGGAGCCCCAGATGGGGCTTGATTCCAGGGTCCTGGGATTATAACCTAAGCCAAAGGCATACGCTTAACGGACTGAGCCACCCAGTTGCCCCTAGTTGCATAAACATTTAAGACTGTATATTCTCCTAATGAAGTGACTTTCTTACCATTATGAAATTATCTTCTTTGTTTCTGGTAACATTATTTTCTTTCATGTATACTTTGTCTGATAATATAGCCATTCTAGCTTTCTTTTGATTAATACTTGTAAGGTATATATTTTTCAAACATTTTCTTTTAATCTATATATGTTTTTATATTTAAAGTGTTTTCTTTTAGTAGATGATATGTAGTTGGGTGTTTCTTTTTACCCAATCTGACAACCTCTGTCTTTTACATGACATGTTTAGATGGAATTAACTTAGATTGGAATTAACTTGCTGAGTTATTGTGAACATCAATATATTCAAAGATAAATATCAGTTACTCTTCCTCCATACCTCCTCAGCCATCTCTGTTGCACATCTTTTAATCATTTATACTTGACTCTTCATCATGTCCCTCTTCATGGCTCATATTACAATATAAAATATAGGCATAATATAACATATACTTTCATATGATTTCTGTTTGTTATTTCCCCAACTAGAAAAAGTTCCAGGATGGAAGATACTAGCGAATGAATTAATGAATAAGTAGTGAGTAAGTGATATCATGTTCCATGATGATTCTTCGTAACCTTATAACGCTGTTCCCCACCCCCGGCCCTCTCCATTTCCCTGTCCCCTGCTGCCCTCAAGAAAGGAATCTGAGTCTTATAGAGGCTGGAGATGGGCCTGAGATAGCCAACCCACCCCTCAGCCCAGACCCACCTCTTGTGGTCTCCCCACCCCTGCCTTCTCTGCTCTGGTCTGTGAATGCACACATATGTCCTCTCCTGCCTAGCACTATGAGGAGCAGTCCATACCCCCAAGCAGAGCAGAGCAGTGAGCTCTGGTCTGGCCCCCACCAATTGACTTCACCCTTTGAGCTTGTTTTCTGGCAGGGGATACCTTATCATTGCCCTCTCCCCATCTCCAGCACACACCAATGAGCAGACTGAGGAGAGAGTCCCAGAGCTTGGCTGCCCAGATCAGCCACAGCCCAGAAGTACAGAGTTGAGTTTTTGGTGGATTTTTTCTCATTCTGCAGTATAATTATGGCTCAAAAACCACTAGAGAGTCTGTGTGAGCTGAGGCCTCTGTCATGTATTCTGCATGTTATATCATCTCCTAAATCTCTTCCTGCTGCTCTAACATGGGTCTGGGTTCTCCAGGAGGCTCTCGGGGGTGGACAGAGGAACACCAGCTTGTCCCTATCAGCATCACACATGGTCCTGACCATTGGACATTAGCGCAGGGAGACACAGTTCTTGCCTCCATTAGTCAACAGCCCCATTGACACCTGCTCTGTGCCAGGCCTGTCCTGGGTTCTGGGGCTGCAGGGCTAGCTTGGTCATCACCCCTGCCCTTGGGGAGCTCGGTCTGGGGCTGGTGGATGGATCACCAATGGAGGCCCAGAAAGGGTGTGTGGTTCCACTGGGCCTTACAGTCAAACATGAGACTGGGTTAGGATAGAACCCAGGACCCCTAATGCCAGGCTCCCCACCCAGGACTTGCATGCAGGTGTCACGCCAGTGTTAGAGGTCAGGAGACATTCCCTGCTGAAAGATCTTCCCTTGTGGTAAGAACTGTACGTGGAGGTGGGATCCAGAGGAAAGGGATTTGGCCAACCTCGCCTCATCCAGGTCCAGGCACCCGCTGGCCATTCCTTTTCCAGCTCCCCTCAGGACTGTCCCCTAGAAATGCCCTGCACCAGTGAGGAACTTCTCACTGGAAAGTAACAACAAATGGGATGAGCATATGGGAATTTGCTGCCTCAGCTGAGGACAGCAGGGGTGGGTCTACCCAGAGCCCATTTCTCTGACATTCTCTCCTCTCTGCCTTCCTCCCCACATCAACTTCACCTCTGGCCTCCAACACCTCCCTGTATGGAGCCAGAAGAGAGCAGGTGTATCTGGGAGCTCCCTTGAAGGAGAGGGGCAGATCCCTTTCCCAGAACTCCTGGCAAACATCTGGCCTTTTATTGGCCTGAGCTGGACCACGTGCCCTTTCCTGAACCAGTCAGATACCAGCAGGATGGTGGGAGTAGGCTGACTACTTAAACAAATCAGGCCCACCTCTGGAGCTGGGGGTGGGTCATTCAGACCACGTGAGTGAGAGGGGCACAGGGCAGTTCCGCAAAGAAGAGTCTGATGGGCTTGGTGGGAGGAGATGAGGGGGAAGCTGGGGCAGCAGCACAGCGCTGGGACAGAGGCCACCCCCTGAGATGACACATAGTATGCAATCAATAAGAAACCCTCCCTGCCACTCTGGCCCCACCTGCCATGTCCTACCTTATATCCAAGCCAGATGAGTGGCATGTAGTCCCCGTACCCCGCCATCCTGGCCCATAACCCCATTCATTTGCCCCGGCTGGGCCTTCCCACTGGGACTGTCTTCTTCCATGACAGATCAGATCCCTACTATGACCCTGAGCACCACGTAATTGGATCATCCCTGTCGTGGGTTCTCATGACCTTTGGTACCCCCTGCCATCACATCACTTGCAAAACTGTCATGGATGGGTTTCCATGTCTGCCTTCCCCAAACAGGGGAGTGCCCACACACACGCAGCTTGTGAATTCCTGGAAAGCACAAACCGAGTCTAGTTAATCACTCTATTCCCAGCCTCTAGCCACTGCCTAGTTTAAAGAAGAGACTCATAAAAGATTTGCTGAATGAACAAACATGCTATTTTTGTTGAATACCTGGCTGATGTGAAGGTATTTGCATTTTTACAAAAGATGCCAAAGAAATGGCAAACCAACATGATGAAGCTCCAGTGGTGAAATTTCAGGCACCAGTGAGCTGGGCCTGGAAACTTCTTCAATTGTTTAGTGCCTGGGGGAGGAAGTGGCTGTCACAGCAGGTGCAATCTTCCATTCATTGCTTTCCAGTGCAAAATTAGGAAAACAATCACACTGTCTCTTGGAAAACATTAATGTGTCATGGAAACAAATGTGTTCCCTTTTGGCTTTCTGGAAGGGAACACTTCTCTAGTCCCGTCAGGTTTTCCTGCAGTGGTTCCAGTTGACAGAACCCTCCTCCTTCCTGACTTCCCTGTGAGCTGTGAGGCTGAGGCCCTGGCCGACTCTAACATCATCTCTGCAATCTGACCTCACAGCCACCTGTCCTCCCCACCCTGTCTGGGGGCAAGGAGTTTAATGTTATCTGGGAGTTGAGGGAGCCATAGTTATTTCCACGTGGAACTCACTGGCTTGGCTGTCTTTCCCACGTTGGCCCATTCTGGTCAGTGAATTCCTCCCTGGTCCTCTAACCAAGCCCTCCTAGTGCCCTGGCTCTATGCCCCACATTCTCTCTGTCCTCAAGCCCATCCTCTCTGGCCGACCCTCCACTCTGCCCCAGAGTGATCCTCAGGAGCAAAAAAAAAATGAATGGGTCCCTTCCTGTTGGAAACCTTTCCCAGACCCCACAGTTTCCTCAGGCCATAGTCCAAACTCCTTAACCCCTGCACAAGCCACATACTAGGGACATTAGGCAGGTACACAACCAGCAAGCATCTGCCCCTGCTTTTGCACCAGCACTTCCCTCTGCCTAGATGTCTCCCTGTTGGCCTAGTGAGCTCTTACTCACTCCTCAAAACCCAGAACCCAGCATCCCATTCTCTGAAGCCCTCCCTGATTATCACTGTAAAGCTGATTCTCCCCAGCCTTATGTCTCCATCATTAAGCCTATTTTTATCTGTACAATGATACCTCATTACAGATCCCCACATCTGTCCCCCTACTCAACTGTGATTTTCTCTAGGCCTACCTGTGTTCTCAGCACCTGAAAGCAGATGTGTCAGTAAAAGTTTATGGAGGGATGGGACACCTCAGTGGCTCAGTCAGTTAGGTATCTGCCTTTGGCTCGGGTCATGATCCCAGAGTCCTGCATTGGACTTCCTGCTTGGCGGGGAACCTGCTTCTCCCTCTCTGTCTGCCTGCTTCTCTGCCTATGCTATCTCTCTGTCAACTAAATAAAAAACAAAATCTTTTTAAAAAAGAGTTTATACAGGGAATGGAACACTGAATAAATTTAAAAAAATCACTGCACCCTAATCCCTTCCCTACTACTGTTTTAATAGCAAATATGCAGCAGTAATTCTCTAATTTCCGGAACATATACTACAGTGCCAGACCCCACAGTTGGCCCCTTGGCTGGATCAGTTCTGACAACTTCACAACCTTTTCAAGAGTTGGCATGATTGTTAGGTCCATTTTACAGATGAGGCACACTGAGCTCAGCGAGGTCAAGGATCCCATTCAAAGTCATACTTTGGAGGACGTAAAGAAGCCATGACTTGAACGAGGGATGTCTGGCTCCAACTTCTTACTTTCCTGAGGACTTACTATGTGACAGGTGCTGTCATGTGGTCTGGGGATACAGCCAGAAGCAGAACAGGCCTGGCCCTTCTGCTTCCATGGTATTTTGTGATACCCCCTCTCCAGGAGAGATGGGGCCCTAACACCTGATCTGTCTGAGCCTACCTCACCCCTTCTGCCAGTCCTATAAGAGTTAAGCCTCCTGACATCTTGGTCAGGGTGGCTGTAGGACAAAGAATGAGATTCAGGAGAACTCCAGAACAAATTGGATCACCTCATTTCCCCCATTCATACTCTGAACCAGCACCTATGAAGTCCTTTATAGTCTGGCCCCGACCAAATTTCCACACTCTTATCAAGTTACTCTCCCTCCCTGCTCCCTACCCCCTGCTCCTGGCAATTCCTAGAACAAGTTCTTCTCCTGCAGGTCAGATATGGAATGTTCTTCTCCTTCCCTCTCCCCTTTTTCCACCTCCCACTGCACTCTCCACACCACAGACAAAAGCACTTTGCCCACACAAACCCATGACCTGGTAACCCAGCTTAAATCTCTCCCATGGCCCCTACTGCCCTGGGATAAGCCACTGGATCTTGGCACAGCCACAACATCCCACCTGACCTGATCCTTGTCAGATTCTAGCTTCCCTCCATGCCACAAGATCCTTCCTGCCTCGGGACCTTTGCATAGGTGGTTCTTACCACCAGGAGAGTTCTGCCCTTTCCTTTTGGATTTAGTTTAAACTGAGTTTCTTTTTTTCTTTTTTTAATAGAAAATTTACTCTTTATTATTTTTTAAGATTTTATGATTTATTTATTTGAGAGAGAAAGAGAGAATGAGTGGGAGGGAGAGGGAGAGAGAATCTGAAGCAGACTTCATGCTGAGTGCAGAGCCTGATGCAGGGCTTCATCCCATAGCTGTGAGATCATGACCTGAGCTGAAACTGTAAGTCAGATACTTAACCCAGTGAGCCACTGAGCTACCCCTAAACTGAGTTTCTTAAGTGAGGCCTTCCCTGGATGCTGACCCAAAAATGACTATGATTCTTTCCCCTCACATTCTCCCATTCTCTCCCTCCTCAGGAACATCCCAGTTTCATCTCTTTATCTATGTATATTTGCCGCTTGCTTGGACTATACCCTGTTTGGGAATAGGGCACATCCTACTATATTCTTTGTACCTAGCACATAACAGATGCTCTGTAAACATCTGGTGAAAGATTGAGTAAACAAATTTGAAGGTCTTAAATATGACACAAATTATAAAAGAAAAAAATCAGTAAATCAAACTTCATCAGATTTAAAAACTGTACCTTACCAAAGACCCACAAAACTGAAAAGATAGACTGTGGACCCAGCAAATATGACCCAAACATATATCTGGTAAAGGAGTTTCATCTAAAACATATAAGGAAATCTTCAAACCTGATAAAATAAAGCAAACCTCACAAAATATTTTAAAAGGCATGGATACATGAATAGCAAAGAAGTGCATGGGAAGATTGTCCACCTCAGGAGTCATTAGACAAATATTAATGAAATCTACAAGCCTGCTAGAACCACTAAGACCCAGAGGGCCACTGATAATGCATTTGTCAAAGTTGTTGGAGTGGGGAGGGTCTCTTCGCACTGCTGCCTGAATGTAAAACAGTATAATCACTGTGCAAAGTATGCTGACAGTCTCTTTTAAGAATTCGAGGGGTACCTGGGTGGTTCAGTTGGTTAAGCATCTGCCTTTGGCTCAGGTCATGATCCTGGGTCCTGGGATAAAGCCCTGCATCAGGCACCTTACTCAGGATGGGAGCCTGCTTCTCCCTCTCCCTCTGCCACTTCCCCTGCTCATGCTCTCTCACTCTCTCTGTCAAATAAGTAAGTAAATAAATAAGTTAAACACACGCCTACCAGATGACCCAGCTATCTCCTCCCTGGCTCTTCCCTGCAACAGAAGGAGGCATCTGTTCATATAAAGATGTGTCCGTGAATGTTCATTACACTTTTGTTTGTAATAGTCCCATATGTCTACCAACAGGAAGATTGATTTATTCAAACAAATTGAGGTATATCTATACTATAGAATATTAGAATATAGAATATATTCTAATAAATATACCTATATATATTATATCTATATCTATATCTTATATCTATATCTATATATTCTATAGATATACCTATATAGAATATATATATTCTTATAGAATATAGGTATATCTATACTATAGAATATTAGAATATAGAATATTACTCAGCCATAAAAAGGAACAAACACCAACAGGGATGTTTATATAAACACCAACAGGGATGAATGTCAAAATTATGAGGGGCTCTACAACTAATTTTATGAGTCTAGAAGACATTTGCTAATCTCTAGAGAGCCAACAACTCGGGAGCTGCTTGAAGGTGCTGTAGGAAGCCAACAGAGGGACCCAAGGAAATTTAGGAGGGGATGAGTATGTTCATTATCTTGGTTGTGGTGATGACTACATGGGTGTACACATTCATCAAAGCTCCTCAAGCCATACAATTTCAAGATATGCAGAATGATGGAAATTGATTTCACTGCAATAAAACTATTTTTAAAAAGTTAAATAACCCCACCCTGAATGAGACTGACAGAACAGGACAGGCTCCTTTTCCCCAACCCATGTGGGACCCACTGATGGCTCTGTTCACTGAAGGTCTGTATGTCTTCATGGTGACATATTCAGGGACCTGACAAGTATTTAACCCTACTTGATTCCACTGATCTCTTCTTCCAGGAAGATCATAAGATTTGACTGCTCTGACAAGCTTAATGACTCAAGTATGTATCAAAGAGCCACTGAAATGCCAGGCAGGACCGCACCTATGTGCATTGCACTGGGGGATGCTCATATGAGGCCATTTTGTCCTGAGCTTATCAGAGAAGCTGTTCTTCAGGGAGGGAGAGGTGGGGAGACCTCTGGAGGTCATGTAGAACCAGGACCCACCTGTCTCATAATAGGAGTGCCTATCAGTGCTCAGTACGTGATTGGCCGAATGCAGCAGTTCATCTAATTGGTCCAGCTGACACGAGGCAGCTGCTGATTGGTTCATCTTGGGATTTGCTTGCCACAAGGGTAGGCAGATACCTTATTGGTTTACTGTGATAGATGCCCACACCCCCAACCCTAGCTTACACTAAAGCATCCACCGTCCTATTGTTTGCCACCTACTAGACAGCCTAACAGAGGTTCAGAACTGTGGAGAGCACCTGGGCACTTACCCCTTGCAGGGGCCCTGGAGGCTGGGCTGGGTACTCTAGCCTGCCACCCCATCCCTCCCCCGTCTCTCTAGTCTTTTCTTCTCTACCTGCCTCCTGCCAGCCTGAGGGGCAGATGAAGGCTTTTCTGCTTCTTCTGCAAAGCTTGCCTCTCAGCCCTTTTATATGGCCTACCCTTGTTTTTGCCCATGGGGCTTGAGCAGAGCAGACCTGGGCCACCAGCTCTGGGTGAAAGGAGGGCTCACTCTCACCCTCTGCAACTGAGGGGGGCTGCAGTCACACCAGGGAGACCCACATTTACTCTAGATCATGTGCAAGACATTGGAGCATTTGATTTCTAACACCTCTACCCCTAGTCCCACAGCTGAGGGGGACAGAATCCTATCTGTGAAGGGGAAACAATTCTGGATGGTGCAGCAGGCATGGCCCACCAGGACACATCATGCACCACAGTCAATCAGAGTCCTCCCTGAGATTTAACATGTGGGAATGTAGGAGAAGACGTGTGTCCCTGGGATCATAGCTCGGAGGATCTTGGTGGCTTGGGAAGCCTAACTCTTCCTGGTGCTGCCCAGAAGGCCTGCCTGAGAAGGGCGTCAGCAGAGGAAAATGGAGCTAAGAGAAGGGAGGAAGAAAGAAGGACACTGGGGAGACGGCTGGAGCACCTGCCTCCAGCCATGCCTGAAGCCAGTTCCATCCCCTGCATGTCTGTCATGTGGGCCAATAAATCCTTACACCTTTTGCTTCAACTATTTGTGATCTATCCTTGGTTCTGCCTACAATAGACTGCAATCAAGGGGCAGAATCAAACTCCAGAAGGGAAGCCAGGCTCAGAACTGAGAAGCAAAAATGCCACAGAGAAAGATGCACAGAGAAAGCTGCCAGGAATGATGGTCAGTATCACTCCGGTGAGGGCCCCTACTATAGGTAGGGCTAGGATCAGAGGCTCTGCATGCCATCTACACAGCCTGCAAGGGCCCCACTCCACTGCACCCAAGACGCTGTGTGTTTGCACAGGTATTTTACTCATACCTGTTCCCTGCCTGGCCATTGTGGGCATTTAGGGTTGGGATCCTAGGTAAACAGAAGAGCAATTTAGAATTCTAGAATCATAGCATCGCAGGATCCTAGACTCAGTCATAGTCTGAGACGTGTAGGATTATAGAATCTTAGAGTTCATTAATTCGATAATTATGTTCTGAATGTCTCCTTTGTGCTGGGTGCTGAGCTGAGAGCTGGGACTACAGGGCTCAAGATATGTCCCTCAAGAGATGAAGGACATCTCTTCCCTCATGGATGGTCCATTCTAGAATCACAGAAACTCAGAATAAAGGGGGTTCAGGGGAATTTTTCAGCTTCCCTTTTCCATTCTGCCCATCCCCAGAGGAGGCAGGAAAGTTCAGATTTGTGGAAGGACTGGCCCAGGAGAGGAAGTTACAAGGTGGGTGAGCTGGGAAGGAATCAGAAGGAAATAGCTCCAGAACACAGCCCTTGTCCCCATGGAGGCCCCTCATCTTCATGGACGTCACATGGCTCCCATGGCCTCCTCACTGGCTTTCAGAGCCTCAGGGGTCTGGTTGGGGTGAGCTGCTGTTAGAAGGCCACTGGGGAGAGAGGCAGAAGTAAGGTGAACCCTGTCAGGGGCTGCTGGGAACAGTGTCCCGGGGAGATGAGGACTGGCCACCTGCCCTGTCCTTTGGGCCTCTAACTCCCCCATCCCTACCTCCACCAGCTCTGGGGACACTCCCCTGTGGGTTTAGGACCACCCAGGCCTGGACACTGATGAGTCTGTGTGGATCATGGAAGGAGCCCTTGGGTAGCAGAGTGCTACAGGGACCCAGCAGAGGGACAAGCCTGGCCCTTGCTTCTCAGACAGCTTCTCCCAAGAAGAGGATCCCTGGGACAATGGTCTCAATGACCTAGTCCACCTCTAACCAAGCTACTTTTTCTTTAAACACTAGAGAGAACCTTATCCCAGGTTCTATTTTTAAACTTTAAGTATACAATCACATCAACAAAATAAGCTATGTGGCTTTTACTGTTTATCTTTCTCAATTTTAAGAATGAGATTTTATTTTTATAAAACAAAAAGTAAATGGGCTTTTTTCAGCCAAGTCAACAAAATAGTGTGGAGAAATGGATAATGAAAAGTAGTGGCCCCTTGAACTTCTCGCCTGGATTTCCACACAGCAGATAACCACTTTCAACTTGTTGAGCTTTTTCTCCTACCAATTTCTTCATAAAGCTAAAGAATACATTTGTCCCGCCATCTCCTGGCTCCCTGCTATGACGAGTGAGGCCTTAGCTCATTTCTATGCCAGCCGGTCTCCCATTCTGCCAACATTATTATATTTTAAGTCTCTTGGTTACCTTGGAAATTTCAGGTAATGGACTCATACATTTATTTCTCTAAAAATAAGGGTACAAGTTTTAAGATAACAGAATTACTGTTTACTGGCCCATGTAACCAGAAAACACAGAGGGTAGAATTCACTTAGTTTACGGCTGGATCTGGGGTCCCACCTCCTTTGGTTTTTTATCTCTGTTTTCTTCTGTGCTGACCTCATTCTCAGGAAGGCTTTCTTCACTCTCTGGGGAAGATGGCTTAAGTGATTTGGCTTCCATCCCTTGCTATGAAAGGTTCTGCTTAAAATTAGCTACACTCAAGGGTCAAAACCATATTCCAAAGGGGAAATGAGTCCTAGAACTGAGAAGTGCAGTGTGTTTGCCAAGGCCAAGCCCCTAATCACCCAGCCTCCAACAAATGTTTATTAAGCCTGTATTTTGTGCCAGGCCTTGGAGAATGCAACCTGAGCCAAGATCAGCACAGTCTCTGATCTCATGGAGCTGACAGTCTACTTCAGCAGACAGATGCTAAGAATATCGTAAATTAATATGGATATGTAGCTGTAAGAAATACTATAAGGGAGAGGGGTGAAGCACTATGAAGGCATATACATAGGAGATCTGACCTTGTCATAGAAAGTCAAAGAGAACATCCCTCAGGGGATGATGGTTGAGCTGGAATTAAAGGGTTAAGGGTAACTGGGGAAAGTGGCATCAAGGAAGCACTACAGGCAGAAGGAACAGCTTGTGCAAAGGCCCAGTTGCAGAGAGAATTGTGCCACTCACAGAAGATTGAAGATTCCCAAAGGTCTCAAGAAGGGTTAGTGGTGGGGAGCATGTTATATATCATCTCAGGAAGAGACAGGGCAAGGGTCCAATTGTGCAGGACCTTTCAGGTCAACTTAGAAGATCCATTCTTTATCTTTTAAAAAAAGTTTATTTATTTGATAGAGAGAGTATAATTAGGCAGAGCAGCAGGTAGAGTGGCAGGCAGAGGGAGAGGAGAAGCAGGCTCCCTGATGAGTAGGGAGCCCAACGTGGGACTCGATCCCAGGACTCTAAAATCATGACCTAAGCCAAAGGCAGATGCTTAATGGACTGAGCCACCCAGTGCCCCCATTCTTTATCTTGAGAGAGAGGAAGCCATGGAACAGGGCAGAGAAGACGAGAGGAAGAGACACAAATGACTAGTTCTATATTCTGTGAAGATTTCTTGCCTGCGACATTGAGAACAGCTTGTGGTGGGGAAATAAGAAATGGAAGATGGGAACCCTGCCGGCAAGCAGCTGCTGCTGGACAGTCACCCCCACTAATTAGGGGCCTGCCACTGGCCCTGGCTGCACCTGACCCCAGAGCCAGCAGACAGGAACCCCCCTCTTCTGGAAGAATCCAAAACGTCTACAAAAAAACTTTTGTAAATGTCCAAGATAAAATCCAAAATTATTAGAAATATGAAAATGTGAACTAAAATCAGGAAAGTGGCCAATCAATGGAGAACAATCTCAGGATGATCCAGATGTTAGAAGTATGAGACACAGATTTTTTTTCTTTTTCCTTTCTTGAGAGAGAGAGAGAGAGAGAGAGAGAGAGAGAGCATGTGAACAGGTAGGGGTGGGGAGGCCCAGAGGGAGAGGGAGAGAGAGGGGGAGAGAATCCCAGGCAAGCTCCCCACTGAGCATTGAGTCCGACATGAGACTCAATCTCATGACCCCAAGATCATGACCTGAGCTGAAATCAAGAGTTGGAAGCTTAACTGACTAAGTCACCTAGGTGCCCCTAAGACACAGATTTTAAAGCAGGTATTATAATTAAATTCAAGGTGGTAAATAAAAACATGCTCAGAATAATGAATGGAAAGATAGGCAATCCTCGCAGTGAGGTAAAGCTCTAAAAACGAACCAACTGGAAATTGTAGAACTAAAAAATACAGTATTAAAAAAAAAAAAACTGTGATCTGAAGGGACACCTGCACTGGCCCAATGTTTATAGCAGCAATGTCCACAATAGCCAAACTATGGAAAGAGCCCAGATGTCCACCAACAGATGAATGGATAAAGAAGATATGGTACATATATACAATGGAGTATTACTCAGTCATCAAAAAAAAAAGAAAGAAATTTTATCATATGGCAATGACATGAATAGAACTAGAGGGAATTATGCCAAGTGAAATAAGTCAATCAGAGAAAAACAATTATCATATGATCTCACCCATCTATGGAATTTAAGAAACAAAACAGAGGATCATAGGGTAAGAGAGGAAAAACTAAAAGAAAACAAAATAAAAAGAAGACAAAATCAGAAAGGGAGAAAAACCACAAAAGACTCTCCTCCCCTCCCCACACAAGAGACTCTTAACATAGGAAACAGAGGGTTGCTGGAGGGGAGGAAGTGGGGGAGATCGATAATCAGATGATGGACATTAAGGAGGTGTCACATAAGATGGATGAATCAATGACCTCTACCTCTAAAACTAGTAATACATTATATGTTAATTATTGAACTTAAATTAAAAAATTAAAATAAATAAAAAAATAAAACACTAGATGGATGAATAGAAAATTAGAGATGGAAGGAAAAAAATCAAGAGATTAAAGATGCATCAACAGAATTTTCCAATTTGAAGGGTATGGAAATAAAAATTGGAAAATAAAAAAAAAATCCAGAGTCTCCATGACACGAAGAACAATATTAAAAGAAAAACCTAATGGACATGGGATTGTTGCTTCAGAAGGTTGTGTGCCTATGTGCTGGGGTGGGTGGAGCACAGAAAAAACTATTTAAAAGAATATGGGCTGACAACCCCCCACATGTGGTGAAAGGTAAATATTTACAAACTGATGAATCCCAGCAAACCCCAAGCAGAATGAATTTAAATAAAATCACACTTAAGTGTACCGCAGTCAGATGGCAGAAACTGGAGTCAAGAGGGTTGCTAAAGCAGAGAAAGAGGACGTTACACCCACATGAATTTGCCTCTGGGGTGAACACTGCAGAGCATGTGATATACATGATATACGAGGGACTGGCCAGCTCTAACCGGAAGCCGTGGAGGCCACAGGGCGTGGCCTGACATCTTTAAAGCATGATCCATCCAGAAGTCTATCATTCAGAGGCCAAAGTGAAATCAAAACAGAAAAGAAAACTCAGGGAATTTGTTACTAGTAGGAATGAATTAAAAGTAAAATACTAAAGACCCAAGTTCTTTAGGCTGAAGGAAAATGGTGCCAGATGGAAATGCAAATATTCAAAGAAATAATGAAGAACACCAGAAATTATAATTGTGAGAGTAAATAGGAGACTATATTTTATTTTATTTTTAAAGACAATTAGATTCTTTACAGCAAGAAATACAACAGCATGTTGAGGAATTTAGAACTCCAAAGCTGAGAAGTGCACAAATATTCTGCCCTAAAAGGGAAAAGAATGGACCCTTCTACAGCACAAGGGCAACACTTAGGGAGTATTTTGTAATCTTTAGATCAATAAATTTTTAAAAATGCAAATAGGTATCCCTGAAATGCCCATAGATAAACACAAATGAAATACCTAAAAATAGATTCACTTAATTAAAAATAAGGCAGAAAAGGAGACATAGAGAACCAAATTACCAATGACAAATAACCTAGAAGTGATGGGCAGAAAATCAGGTGAGACACTAAACCTTCTCCGACCACATCGTCATTGTGTTCACGTCCACAGACTAAAAACTCTAGCAAGGAAGGCATCTATTTCTTAGAACCTCTCCTGCCCTGGAAGGTTGCCCTGTCCATGGTTCTGACCCACTTTACTGATGAGAAAAACCCACAGCTCGGAGGGAAGCAATGGCCTGCCAGAGGTCATCCAGCAGGTCAAAGTTAGAGTCCATGATGAGGCTCTGACCCTCCCAGTGGCCTCCAGTGGTCCCTGCTGCCCCCTGGCTCCGAGATGAGGGGAACTGGGTGGGAGGGTCAGAAGCCTCGTGCTTCTACCCCATACATCCCCCCTGGCTGGGACACAGCACTGAGCTGCCTGTGTTCCAACTTGAGTCACAATAGAAGACACTGACCCTCAAACTGGAAAAAGTAGATTAAGCCTTGTTGAGGGGCCTTAGGGTCTTAACAGGGGAAGAGGATTGTGAGAGCAGAGGAGGAGGACCCTGCAGAGGAGTTGGTGGGGAAAATGTGGATGACAACTGTCATGGAAATGTGCGGTAGCACAGTGCTGAAGGCTATAAGGAGCTTGACATCCTTGCTCTGTCTCCATCTCTCGACCAGCCCAAGACTAGGGACTCTATCGGGGCTTAAAGGATTGTCAGGGTCAGTCCTGCAGCCAGGAGAACTTGGCCAGGTACACTGCTTTGTTCCTGTCCACATGCAACTGTGGTGAGATGTGCAAGTTGGCACCAGGAAGCAGTGAGTGCTTTGCAAAAGTGAGGAACAGAGGCTGGGAGACCATCCCCGGGGCTGCTGGGATCACAGCAGTGTGCCAGGAAATGAATCAGAAGGTTGTGGGTTCAGTCTCAGCTCTGGCTTCCCCCTGGGGTTGTCTGGAGCCAATCATCTGGGGAGGGCTCAGGTGCAGGTATTGTGTGCCCCGACCTGAGCCAAGTGCTTTCTGCCCATGAACTCACCGAATCCTCACAACAACACTGCGAGGGAGGCAGGATCACCATCCCCATTTTACAGATGTGGAAACAGAGGACTGGCACAGGGAAGCAGCTTCTCCCTTCCATGGGACCGTTTTTCCCACTCACGTCTTTTGCTCCAGGAGCCCGAGGTCCAGAGCAACTGAGGATGGGCTCCAGGTCACTCAGGGCATGAGTGGCTGAGACAAGACTTGAACTCAGGCCCCTCTGGGTTTGGACTCTGTGTGGTCTGTGACATCAGCACCTGAGCCCGGTGATGAGGCCTGAGTCTAGGATTCAGCACCCCCAGGTGATTGCGAAGGAGACTGGAGAACATTGGAAGCACGGTGTGCTTGCTTTCACGGGATCTCATTCTGGAAGGGCTGCTCTGCCCAGGGCAATGCTGACCCCATGGCTCAATGGCCTCCTGGTGGAAACCCAGGCATCTGGCAGGTGCTCGCTGTCAACTAGCTAGAAACTGCCCTCCTTCTCCCAGAGATGCTGAGCATGCCCTGAGCCCCAGAGAGGAGTTGGTGTTCTGACTTGGGCACCAATGGATTGCCCAGTGCTAGGTCCCCAGGCAGGGCCTGATCTACCCACCCCAGTGGCTGTCCCAAAGGCCAGCACCCCAGGGATTATTTGGGCTCTATAGGCTTACTGCTGTGTTGGTTGATTCTAATACAGGTATCGAAGGGTCCACACTTGGAGAAGTTCTGGGTTTTTCTCTGCTCTGCATGTTCTCAGGCCCCTTGGAATTCCACTCCAGACTTGGGAAGAACCAGCCATAGCCCTCCCCAAGCCCAGTTCCTTCTCTGCCTGTCCTCAGATCCGCTGCACACTTTAAGGAGCACACCTGCTGTGGGCACACCAGCGCACATGTTCAAACACTTTCACAACCTCCTTCGGCACCCCTCAGTCTTCGCAGGGGTCCCCCTCCAGCAGGCAGAGTCAGGGAAGAAGCCCACCAGGCTCAGGAAGAGGAGCTTGGGCCATTGGGGTGGGGAATTCTGGGGTCCCATGTACTAAAGAGTGGCCAAAAATGGCAGGGGTGACAGGGAGTCCCAGGTGGGCCCATCACCCCTTTGGCTCTGTGCATTCCTGGTGCCAAGGGCAGGGGACAAGGCAGAGCAGGATCCTCTGGAATGTGGGACCCATGGCCCGAACTCTTGTCCAGGTCTGAAGATGCTGCAAAATCAAGTCCTACTCCACCTGCCAGGCTGTCTGCCCAGTTCTGCTGTGGGAAGGATCGAAGAGCCTGGAGCAGGCATAGGGAGATTTAGACTCCCAGACTCATGCCAAGGCCACAGACAAAGACCCAGAGGTAAGGCCTGGAACCCAGAAGTGAAGTCATCCAGTGAGAAGGCTTGGGCTCAAGTCGCTGCCCAGGTGACAGGTGCAGGTGAGGCCTCACCTGGGTGCCTCAGGGCAGTGGGGGCAGGGCTGATGGACCACCCAGGCTGCAACACTTCCCTGAGGATCACACCTGGAGGCTGAAGCTGGGAGCATCAGGTAGGAGCGGGTAATTATGGACAGCTCCATAGCGAGACAATTCGAGCCGGCCCCTTTATGGCCCCATGAAATTGCCTGCGTTTCCGCATACGCAGAGCCATATTTCACACAGTAAATGAGTACATTTTTAGGAGTCAGAGCTTCCGAGTAGTTAATGAATTTCCTTAGGATCATTCTTTCAAGTTTCTCCGTGAAATGGAAGAATGAGCAGGAGATACAGTCATTTAAAAGAAACAAAAAAAAAAAAAAAAAAAGAAGAAGAAAAGAAAAAAAGAAAAAAGAAAGAAAGAAAGAAAAGGAATAGTTCATAATGTGTAAATTCTGCTTTTTACATATTGTTTCTTAAAAGATTGGCTGCATTTTCCCAAATTGGCAGTGACAGGGCCCTCGCAGGTCAGGAGGGAGTGGGGGTGTGGGCACAGCCTTGATTGCTCCTAGAGGCACAAAGCAGGACCTGCCAGCTCCATGCTCTCGGCCTTAACCAGGTAGAGTAAAATGAGGCTTTCAGCAGGATAATCAAGGTAACTGGACAGTTGTCATGAGGATAGCAAAGCCACCACTGCAGACTGATTCAGGCCTGCCTTTTCAAAGCTGGACAGAGAGACAAGATGGCAGGGACTTGGGAGAGAAGCAGCCATGGACCCCACGTAGGATACTGGAAAGGACACATGGAGCAAAAGATGGTTGTGGGAGTAACAACACTCCTGAGGGGTCTAGGACCTCACCATCTAAAAGGTCCCTGAAGACCCTCCAGCTCCGGGCAATACCTGCTGTCTTCTGGGTCCTGCCCCAGGCCAGCTGGATGGAGATGCTGTTATTATCCTCATTTGGCAGTTGAGGAACCTGAGGCCCAGGGAAGGAGAGGAGCTTGCCCAGGGTTCCTTAGACAGGGGTCACTGGTGCAGAACATGAATGTGACTGCGGAGCCCACATTCCTGGGCTGGGGTGTCTGGACACTGCGGGGCAGTGGGCAAAAGGGAGCCCTGTCTACCTGGGACCTTCATATGCCAGCTCTGGGCTGGGCATGGTGCGTGTTTCAGGATGTGTCACTCCCCACTGAGGCCTTGGGAGCTGTGTCACTCTCCCCAGCTCAGAGCTGTGAGACAATCCATCCCGGGTCATGGAGAAGTATGCGCGGAGCAGGGGCCATCCCCACTGGTCACTCCACACCCAAGCTCATCCCTTCAGAGGACTGGTCCCCCAGGGGGCGGTGTCTTCCAGCCACCTGCCCCTCTCCCTGTCCCATGACCCACCTAGGGAGCACTGAGCCTTCAGCAGGGCCTCCCAGAGTTAGGGTAGATGGCATACCTCACATAATTGGCCAACACCACCTCCTAGGAGTGAGACCTGAGCTTCGGCGTTGTCAGAGGCTGAGGTCCTGGTGGGACCCAGGTTTCAGAAGGGGTCCTTTGTTCTCTACAGGTGGCCTGGGGTTTAGTTCAGCTCAGCCCCTACCTTGCTGAGCTGAGACAGGCCATGTCCTTGTCTTGACCTCAGAATCTCTGCCCATAAGGTTGTGGGGCTCAGTTCTTTGCAGGAGGTGCTGAGCCCCAATCCTCTGTGAGCCCTTGAGCCCTTGACAAGAGGTTCTGGTCCAGTGCACAATCCAGGGTGGCCTGGGCCCTGCAAGGTCGAGGAGACTGGCACTCTGCCCGACAGAGGCCCGAGTTGCCTTTGAGCTGCCACACCCCGACCTCCCCCTCCACTCATGCAGATGGCACTTCCTATCTGCTTCTCTCTTAATTCCCAGTATTGTTCCCTGAAGTCCCTGGCCTTGCTTGGGCTCACGTCTCTGATACCTCTTGGCTCCTGACTCACCCTTTTAGCTCCAGCCCCTCTGCCTTAGGTGTAGACTCGGTTCCTTTCTCCCTTCCTGCCTCTGCCTGTCTGTAGACATCGGGGCTCCAGTGGTTGGTGTGGGAGCAGCCTTACAGAGACACCTGGCCAGCCATGACATTTGTGCAGAAGTTGATCCCCCCAGTAAAGCCCCAGGTTCTGTGCATGCATGTTCGTGTGCACGTGTGCATGCACGTGTGCGTGCACACACACACACACACACACACACACACACACACACACACACACAGAGGTATATGCATATATATCACATCCTGCTGTTTCCGCCTCTCCGGGACAAACCCTGACTGACTCAGTGATACAGGTGGGCACTATTAACATCCTTATTCTCCAGATGATGACATCGAGGGGCAGAATTCCAGTTTCATGGGTCCACAGATGGAGAGGAATTTTGCTCCAGGGTGTCTCCTACCCAGAATCTCACCTAATACCTGATTTGGATTGTTTAGATGTTGAGATTTAGGGTTTTTGAGCAGATGAGATTTAAATGAGCCTTTACTCTCTGGGTTGATGCTACAAATGGATTGAGGCTTTGAGGGATGTTGGGATAGGGTGAATGAGTTTTGCATGTAGGATGCACATGAATCTTTGGAGGGCAGAGAGCAGGCTGAGGTAGACAGGACAGGGGCTGTCCAAAGAGGTCCACATCCTAGTCCCCGGAACCTGCATATATGTTACCCTGCATGTTGAAAGGGACTGTGCAGACATGATGAAACTGAGGACCTTGAGACAGGGAGATAGCTCTGGAGTTCTGAGTGGGTCCAGAGTCATCACAAGGGTTCTTGTAAGGGAATGGGAGAGGTAAGTGAGGCAGAAAAGGAGGCAGGATGGCAGAACAAGACTGAAAGATGAGGAAAGGGGCAAACCACAGATGAAAAAGACAAGACAAGGGGCACCAGGGTGGCTCAGCTGGTTAAGTGTCTGACTCTTGATTTGGGCCTAGGTCTTGATCTCAGCATTGTGAGTTCAAGTCCCACATCGGGCTCCAATGGGTGTGGAGCCTACTTAGAAAAATAAAATAAAGAGAGAGAGAGAGATAGACAAGGCAAGAAGGGGGAGACAAGGAAGGAAGGCAACGCTCTCCTAGAACCTCCAGAAGAAAATGTCAATCATTTTAGATTTCTTATCTCCAGGTCTTTAAGGTAATAAAATCTGGGAGGGGGGTGTTTGAAGACTTACTTTTTAAAAATATTTATTTATTTATTTATTTCAGAGAGAAAGAAAGAGAGAGAGTGAGCAGGTGGAGGGGCAAAGGCAGAGGGAGAGGGAGAATGTCAAGCAGACTGAGCACTGAGCATGGAGCCCAGTGCGGGACTCGATCCCACAACACTGAGACCATGACCTGAGCCAAAACCAAGAGTCAGACACCAACTGAGTGAGCCAGCCTGGAGCCCTGCAGACAATTTTTTAAAGAGCAGTTTTAGGTCTCCAACAAAATCACAAGGGAGGTACAGAGATTTCCGACATAACCCCTGACCTTGTTCGTGCAATCCTTCCTGCTCATCAGTATCACTCAACAGAACGGGGCACATTTTTCCAAGGATGAGCTTACAGGACCACATCCAAATCCCCCACAGTCCCTAGACCACTTTAGGGCTCACTCTTGGTGGTGCATGTTCTCTGGGTTTGAGAAAATGTGTAGGGACCTGCATTCATCATTAGAATACTATACTGAATATTTTTACTGCCCTAAAAAATCCTCTGTGCTCTTCTCACTCCCATCTCTGGAAACTATTGATCTTTCTTCTATCTCTATAGTTGTGTCTTTCCCAGAATGTCATATAATTGGGGAAAAAAATAAAGAATTTTTTCTTGCTTTTTGTGGTTTTAATTGAACATTTTATATGATTTCATTTCTCTCCTTTCTTAGTATATCAGTTATATGTCTTTTTGGACTTTTTTAAAATGGTTGCCTTGGAGTTTGCAATAAACATTTGCAACTAATCCAAGTCTGCTTTCACATAAGACTATATCACTTCACAGGGAGTGTGACTACTTTATAGTAATGAAATGATCCTAATTCCTTCCTCCTGTCCCTTGTATTTTTGCTGCCACTCATTTCATTTATATGTAGGCATACATAAGCATATGATATATATGCTCACTCACAAATACATAAGATAGATACATATAAACATACATAATCAAATACATTGTTGCTACTGATATTTTGAACAAGCTATAATCTGTTAAATCTATTAAAAATAAGAAAAAGAAGAGCACCTGGGTGGCTCAGTCGGTTGAACATCCAACTCTTGATTTTGGCTCAGGTCATGATCTCAGGGTTGTGAGATCGAGCCCTACATTGGATTCTGTGCTGTGTGTGCAGCCTGCTTTAAATTCCATCTGCCCCTCCCTGGTCCCCCTCCACCCTCTCCCCTGACTAAAAAAAAAAAGAATAAGAAAAACAAATGTTTTCATGTTAACTTCCCTTATTCCTTCTTTGACACTTCTTATTTTCTTTATCTAGATTGCAGCTTCTGACCTGTGGCATATTCCCTCTCTCTAAAGAATTTTTAACATTTCTTTCAAAGCAGGTCTACAGCAACACAGTCCCTCAGTTTTTTTGTCTGTCTGAAAAAGTTTTGATTTCTTCACTTTCCAGGGATAACTTTACTGGGTATGGAATTCTAAGTCAGTGTTGTGGGTTTTTTTTTTTTTTCTCTTCCTCTCAATCCTTTAAATATCTGATTCCATTCTCTTCTTGCCCATCTGGTTTCTAAGGAGAGGTTAGATGAGATTCTTACTTTTACTCCTGTCTAGGAAAGCTGTATGTGACCTCTGGCTTCTTTCAGAATATTTTGTTTATCTTTGATTTTCTGTAGTTTGCAGAGGGTATACCTAGGAGTAGGGTTTTTGCTGTGTGTGTGTGTGTGTGTGTGTGTGTGTGTTCCTCATTTTGGAAGGAGTGGAATTTATTCCTGAGTTCTGGGATCTGCGGCCAGTGTCTGACATTAATTTGGAGAAATTCTTAATCATCGTTGTTTCAGATATTTTTTCTGTTTCTTTTCTTCTCCTTCTGGTCTTCCCATTCTGTGTACGTTGCATCCTTTATAGTTGCCCCACTGTCCGTGGGTAATCGATGCAGTTTTTTCTGAGTCTCTGTTCTCTTCCTTTCTGGTTTTTGGGGATTCTGTTGATACATCCTCTAGCCTAGAGATTCTTCTGTCACATGGGTCCCATTTACTAAGAAGCCCATCAAAGAATTCTTCATTTGGGCCACAGAGTTTTTTATCGCTAGCATTTTTTTTCAGTTCTTAGGATTTCCATCTCTGCTTCCATTGCCCACCTGTTCTCGGATGCTCTCTGCTTTCTCTGTCAGAGCCTGTAGCATATTTACCAGAATCGTGTTTGCTTCCTGGTCTGATGACATGATTACCCCTGCTGTGTATGTCTCTGATGCTCACTCTTTCTCTTCACATTGTGTGGTTTGACTGTCGGTGTGCCTTGTAATTGTTGAGAGCTGGCTCTGATGCACTGAGTAAAAGGAACCACTGCAAATAGGCTTTCAGTCATGTGTTGTTGAGGTGTACGGGGAGGGTCAGTGCTCTGTAGTCCTATCACTGGAGCTCAGTCTTTTTAGGGAGCCTGTGCTCCCGGGCCCCAACTTCACAAGTGCTTCTCATTTGTTTCCTCCTCATTTTGGCAGGACAGGGTGGGTTGAATAGGCTGGAGTTGTGTATTTCTTGTCCCCAGCCTAGTCAGTCTCTGAAGATAACCCAGCAGGTAATCTCTGGTTAACTAGTTTCCCCAGAGGGCAGGCTTGGTGAAGAACAGAGTGCTCTGGCCTATTTCAGAATGGTTTCTTTTTTTTTTTTTTTTTAAGATTTTATTTATTTATTTGACGGACGGAGATCACAAGTAGGCAGAGAAGCAGGCAGAGAGAGAGGAGGAAGCACGTTTCCCGCTGAGCAGAAAGCCAGATGCAGGGCTCAATCCCAGGATCCTGGGATCATGACCTGAGCCAAAGGCAGAGGCTTTAACCCCCTGAGCCACCCAGGCACCCTTCAAAATGGTTTCTTTTCCAGTTTCCCTGCTGGAAGTCTGAGGGAATTTTGCTCCAATATTTACTATGGGAATCTGGCGAAGCTCCTATAGATAATTCTTAGAATTTTATGGAGGCCGCCTTGTGACTGGGTCCCTGGCGGCTCTACCTCTGAGCTGTCCACACCAAGCCTCCTACAATTCACTGGTTAGGGTTCAGGGTTTCCTGCCCTAGCTTTGGCTTCCTGTGCTGGTTTCTGCCTGTGAGTCTCTGCCTCAGTAAGCCATGACCTCTGGATTTGCCTGCTCTCCAGTCTGGGGGGCACCAGTTCACCCTGCATCCTCCCCTCTCTCATGGATCCAGGAGAAAATGTTGATTTTTCAGTTTGTTCAGCTTTTCACTTTGTTGTTAGGATGGAGTGAGGACTTCTAAGCTCCTTACATGTGGAATCAATTTGTGCTGTTTCAAGCCACTAACTCTGTGGTGTAATTTGTTACAGCAGCAATGGGAAAGTCATAACAATTTGGATACCTTCTTGTGTTCCTAGTCACATCACATGCATTGATGAACCAGTGGTAGTTTGTTAGATGCTCAGAAGCTGAAAAGAGTCCCCCAGGGGACCTGCAGACATACACCTGTTGCACGAAGGAACACAACCCATGTGCACTGAGAGAAGACCTTCATGTGCACCTGCCCATGGACACAGCTCTGTGTATCCTGGGGATGCCCTCCCCAACACACAGCTGATCTGGACCCCCAGCTCATCTGCCTCTGCCTTGGCAGGGCTGCCTGTCACTGGGCTCAGTGGCAAATCCATCTTCAATAAACCTGGAAACCCCCTTCTAAGGGACCCATTCCAAGTCCAGAGGGGCTAGTGATATGCTCACTAATAACTATGTTTTCTAAGTATCCCCAGAGAAGGGCTCTGGAGACACCAGAGGCTTTGCCTGTTTCTTCTCTTAATCTGATGTGGCCATTTATACAGACCCTGATATACTAATGTGACAAAGGAAGGAAGGAAGGAAGGAAGGAAGGAAGGAAGGAAGGAAGGAACAGAAGGAAAGCAAAAGCCATGAATCAACAGTTTCTGTGGTGTAAACATTCCCACCATGGCCAGTTTCAATCAACCCATGGTTTAACAGCTGGTTCACAAAATTCCTGATTATTGAACATTTGGCTCTCAATGGGCTCTTATGATCCAGTCCAAACCAACTTTGGTGCCTGTCTACTGCCCAGTTGGGGAAGCCAGCCTCACTCCAGAAACAGAAAGACAATAAATTGTGATTGTTTTGGCTTCATCAGTTCCAAACACGGGGCAGGCTGTGGTCGTGGAAGAAGGGCCTGGGTTTCAGGGGTTACACATGAATGATGTGCCCCCTGGAGCTTCGTTGTCCTCAGTACTGTCTTATTTGTCTTATCTTTATTCATTCTGGTAAATTAAACCAACACCGTCTTTCCAGTCTTGTTCTCCCAGCAGAAGCAGACAACAGTGGCAAAGAGCAAGTTGGCCATAACAGGAGTGTTTTATACACCGCTGACCTCTGCTTCCAGTGTCTTCAAATTTCACAGCCCTGAAAGCTGCCAGGAGTAAAACCCTCCGGGATGGGGCTTGGGCACTGAGTGGACCCATACTTGTCCTTATCCCAGGAGAGGGGACTGTAGTGCCTGATCCAGGGGCACCTTCCCAGCTATGTGAGCATTCTTTTCCTCAGCTGTCCCACAATTGGGGTTGGCCTGAGGGTGGTAATAGTGTGCGAGCCTTAGGGTCTCAAATTTTAGATGAGGGCTACCCTTGGACATGATGATGGGACACTGGTGAGCTCCCA
Organism: Enhydra lutris kenyoni; assembly: GCF_002288905.1. Taxonomy (NCBI): domain Eukaryota; kingdom Metazoa; phylum Chordata; class Mammalia; order Carnivora; family Mustelidae; genus Enhydra; species Enhydra lutris. Next base: position 2,313,401 of record NW_019154093.1, read on the forward strand.
ACCTGGCAGTGTGTAGGAGGTAAAGAGAGGAGAACAGGTCTCGTAGCCCCTGATCGGAAGACCCTCCATTCCAGAGGCTGCCAGACCTGGGCACACGTCCACCTGTGAGGTATGTTAAAATGCATTTTCCTGGACCACAGAATAGATGGAACTCTCCAGAACTGCAGCCTAAGAATATTCATTTTCTAAAATCTCCAAATAATGTTGACATGACATTGCCCACCAATATCAGGCCCTCCTCTCATTCCTGAGTGCACAAAAGACCACACTCCCAGCTTCCTTGTCAGCTAGGTGGGCCGTGAACTAGCTCTGGTTAACGGGGAGTGAGGTGGGTCCTTCGTGGGCTGAGAACCCTCCAGCTCTCTTCCCACATTGAAGGATATGGGGGTTGGGCATTGAGAGGGAGGAGACACGAGAGCCAAGCAGCCTGAATCCCTGGTTAGTAGGGGACTGCAGCCCCTGAGTGTCACCTGGCATGCAGTGTGTACAAGGGGAGAAAGTCAATTACTTAGATGTTAATCTATTGAGATCTGGGCTTGGTTGTTACTGTAGCAAAGCCTAGCCAGTTTTAACTAATACAGATTCCTTGGGCACTCTAATAAATGCTTTGGACTTTCTGCCCAGGAAAATGTGCCTCCCTGCAAACCTTACATATGACCCCCCCAACACACACACACACACACCAGGTGTATGCTTCCCAAGAGCTAGGAATTGTTGCCTTAAGCCCCTACTGGTTTTCCACTTTGTGATCCAATTATGGTACTAAAGTGGCATTTCCTCCCATCCCTGCACCCTCTCTGTTTCTCGGGTGACCTCTGAGCTCCATATTCTCTCCCTTTCTCTGTGCAGAGCAATCCAGGCCTCCTCTCCTACTGAACCCCACCCCCAAGGGATGGGCCTAAATCCATCAACAAGCTATGTCACAATTATTAAGTTTACCCAAGTTTAAGGAGTACATGGGGATGTTGGTGTCCTTGAAGCTCATCCACAGACCTTCAGCGAAGAACGCCAGTTCCTTGAGCCCCATGTAAATTCTCCAGACCTCACTCCTGTCCACTGCAGAGCCCTGGCAAGATTTCTTTAAGACTGAGACCGGGCGCCTGGGTGGCTCAGTGGGTTAAGCCGCTGCGTTCGGCTCAGGTCATGATCTCAGGGTCCTGGGATCGAGTCCCGCATCGGGCTCTCTGCTTGGCAGGGAGCCTGCTTCTCTCTCTCTCTCTCTCTCTGCCTGCCTCTCTGTCTACTTGTGATCTCTCTCTGTCAAATCAATAAATAAAATCTTTAAAAAAACAAAACAAAACAAAACAAAAAGACTGAGACCAAGCTCTGACACCTCAGGCCTACCTGGGACAATCGCCACCCCACCCTGGTGGCCAAAGCTTAGTGGGTGTGTGCCCACATGTAGCTGTGGCTCCCTCTCCAAGAGTACCCTCAGCCCACCTTGGTAGCTCCATATCTGTTTCTCAGTGAATCAATTACTTCCTTTCTCTCTTACTAGCTCCTTCCCCCCACCCCATGTTTGTTGCAGATGCCATCCCAGGGATCTGGGAGACTCAGATCTGGGGGCCCCAAATTCTGAGGGAAGAGAAATCAGATTTCTGGCAGGCAGGCAGCTCCCAGTTGATCCCCAGGGATGGGTCATGTTACAAATCTGAGGGGGACCCGGGATCATCTCACCCATTGTAGCAGGAGAAACACTGGACCCAGAGCCAGAGGATCATGGCACAGTCCCATCTCTTTAACTTCCTGTGTGACCTTGTGTGAGTCCCTCAACCTCTTTGACCCTCCGTCTCCACATTAGTAAAACTGAGCTGTTGCAAAGATGGAACAATTTCATTGCTGTGGAACTGGAAGCCCAGGCACAGTGTCAGGGGAGGGGGGCATGATAAACAGGCAAGACTCAAAGGCCACTGAGTGTGGCCAAAGGCCCTCAGGTGGCCACTGGACGGAGGAATTGTGGAAGCTTCCAGAAGGCCGTGCAGAGACAGGCTTTGGGGCACAGACATTGGGTGCTCAGGCTGAAGAGGCTTTGTGGCTCTTTACTTCTCCACTTCTGGGTTCTCGACCCCACCCCTGCAGGGGTCTCTGCAATGGCCAATCTCTGTCTCTCCTTTTTTCCTCTCCCCCCACCCCCTACTTCTGTGACTCTTGCCCTTTACTTTTCCACTCTCAGCCACTCTAAGGACAGTGACTATGATGACCTGTCCCTAACTCCAACCTCTCTCTCTTCTCTCTGTCTCCATCTTGGGCTTTCTTTGCCTCTCCCTGTCTCTTCCTGACTCTGTGTGCGTATGTAGGAGTGTGTGTGTTTCTCCCTCTCTGGGTATCTCCTATGTGCGTCTCTGTTTGTTTTTATCTCTGTCTTTGTCTCTCTCCCACCACGCTGGCTGGGTACAGAGGTTTAAATAGGTGGAAGAGGAGAAGAAGAGGGGAGGCTCTGCTCAGCCACCTTGAGTGCATCCAGCCCCACATCCCCAGCTGCTCCCAGGGACCTTCTCCATGAAGACCAGGCAGGGAGGGTCCCAGGCTCCCTCTGAGTCCTCGGATTCTCTGACATCCAGACGTGTTCTTTCCCAGTGATATTCTGACCAGGCAGGGTAAATGTCCCACCAGCAGGTGAACATCCCACCATCACATCATATTCTTCAGATGGACAGACCCTGGCCCAGACAGAGGAACAACTTGCCCAAAGTCCCTCAGTGAATTGGAGTAGAGCCTGGATCTAGACCCAGGTGTCCTGATTCTCCTGCTGAGCTTCCCCGCTGTCTCGGATCCCCACTTCCTCCTCCACTCACTCCAGATCTCCATTTCTGGTTCCTTTTCCACACTCAGGCCTCAGCTCGAATGCTTCCTCCTCCAAGAAGCTATTCCTGCCCAACCAGAAATAAGTAGCCTCCTCCCCTTGCCCACCACACTCTGGTATCTCACCTTGTCTCTGTTTTGTCATGGCCTTATCACTTCAGACTCTGGGAGTCCCAGATCCTCACTATTAAAAAGACGTCAGTGGTGGGTCCTCAGAGTAAGGGAGAGTGGAGGAGAGGGTCCCGCAGAGCACTGAGCACCAGCACCAGCTAGTGCAGAAACTGGAAGCTGCCATAGAGGAAGGAGCTCCTGGTATCTCCCAGCTGCTGGGACACAGGCTGGGGACACAGAAGATAGTGCCCGACCTGGCCCTGACTTTGGAACTCCCGGTCGGGTCAGCAAACAGCCGTGCACAGAAGCCAGCTACACAGTCTCAGGAACCAAAGTGCCATGAACATGAACAGAGCAGCCTGGCTGGCCGTCATTCTGTCCCCACTTGGCAGCTAAGAAAACCAGCGCTCAGAGATGGCAGTGACACACATGGGGTCACAAGATCATTCCATCAGAAAGTGACAGCATCTGGATTCCCAGCACACCGCCCCGGACCACACTGACCCCCAGCCCCTCCTTCCACTTCTCTCCCAGCCCACGACTGCTCTGAAATCAGCTCTGTTTTTTTATTTTAAGACAATAATCCATGAGAGAAGTCGATGAGGTCCCTGTGGCCCTGGACAGGAGGAAGGAAGGCAGTCCTTGTCTGTGGGTGCCTTGGTGACTGGCTCTGGGGCTGGTGACCCCCCGAGGATAAGCAGCAAGATGAAGAACTGACCTCTGACCTCCCTGTGCTCAGCTTCCTGGAAGGCAGCCCAACTGGAACTTTCTGTTATCCACAAAGCCCTGGCAACTTGCTTTATTAAGAGCAGTAAATCTAAAGAGAGAGAGCGAGCAGTAAATCTCTGAGTTTTTTTTTTGTTCACCTTCCTTTTCACCTTTACTAACACACACAGCAGCATTTAGAGGCTCAGTAACTTTCCTTCTTGGGGGTCACAGAATCTCCAAGCCGCTCTTGGTCCAGCCCTACCTGGTGGTGTTACCCATGTGTACAGCCATGAATGCGCCCAGCTCCCCCTGGACTCCCCCAGGTAGGGTGGAGTGACTTTTAGTCATAGGAGGGCAAGGTGTGGGGATGCCCGAGCTTGGCTGAGGGAGGGAAGACTATGCACTCCTGACAAGTCCTGCCATGGGGACCAAAACTCAAGAGGAGGGTCCTGGATGGAGCTCTATAACCCGCCCCCCTTTCAAGGCCAGCTCCTCCCCTGATGAGCTGCGTGATCTTTGCTAAGATGCTGTGACCATGAGTAAAGGGAACAGCACTAGAGTGGGAGGCTAGGAAAGGGAGCCAGGGCATCCAACATTAATAACAGCAAGAGTTGTCAATTACCCCAATGAAAGCGTGGTCAGCAGGCAAGGGTCGTCACTTACAGGCCCCAACTGGGAGAGATGTACTTTGCATCTCCTACAGGAAGTCACTATCCCAGCAACTCAGGCAATGAGAAGCCATCAGCATCCTCTGCCCTCCACTCATGCTTTCCCCCAGGGGACTGTCCTTCTAAACAACCCTTCCCAACTTCCTCCTTCTCCATAAAGTGACATTCCTCTCCTATGTGCGTTGGACTTGCTATGGTTTTGCTATAGATCGTGTGTTCCACACTGCAGCTGTTATTCCAGAATAAACTCATTCTTGCCAGTAAAATAACCATTAGTTTTATTTTTTAGGTTACTAGTATTCAACCTCTCTGAGCCTGCTGCCTCGTCTGTTGTAGGTCACGGGGGAGGGGGTTATGGGAGTGCCTATTCTACAGGGGGGCGCTGTTAAAACCCAAAGAGACAATGACTGGTAAGTGCTTTACCGGACATTTAATAAATGCTCATCCTTGCTATAAATGCGCTCATGCCTACAATCTTGCCCAACACTGCTCTTCCATAGTGTTCTGAACTCTGGGTGGGTGGTAACACCCCGGATGACAAATGAAGAATCCAAGGCTCAGAGCAGGTAAGGAACTTGTCTGAGGCCACACTCTTTTACGGCAGAACACTGAACTCCCACCCTCCGCAGATCTGTCCATCCATGCTGAGAATGGCTGCCATCCCTTGGTAGTTGTCTATATACTCTTCTGGAGTCAAATGTCTTCTAAAGTCACACACCAGCAGGGGAAACTTACAGTCAGGACCTAGCTCCATCAGCACAGGTGCACAAACTCCAGCCCAGGAGGCAGCTGGGCTTTGATGAGGCCTGGGGGCTCCATTTGGCTTTCAGAGCCTCCAAGAACTCGGAGCTGAGATCCGGTTCTACTCTGTGTCCCGTATCTGTCCTTGAAATGTAACACAGTCCCAAAGAGAGCCTCCTGGGGCAGGGAGACCTAGGGTGACTCCAGGCTCCAGATAAGTTTCTAGTGCTAAGACCAGGAAGAAACCATGTTAGGGAAAGCCCATCTGACTTTGTGTGCAGAGTGATAGTATTAGGCATGAAAGAAGAGTCCAGAGGGAAGTAATAAGCATTGCTAAGAGTCCTTCTAAATCCTATCAGGGGTATACTGAGGAAGCAGGGACCATGTGAGTTTCCTGTTTCAATTCTTGGAACACTGTGAACACTTGACATTGGTCAATTGCAATTTGTCAATTGCACCTTGCCCACCTTCTGGAAGGCATCTTTCTATTTCAGACGGACTAGCGATAATGTAACATACATTAGTTTAATAGCTAGTTGTGTACTGGGGAGTCAGTTTTCCTCTGTCAGTGCCTACCATAATTCCTTCAAAACAAGTTATATGACTTTGTGGTATTTGCCTTTAGAAGCCTGTGCTTCCTGCTTGGCTTGCAATTTGGAGCACGCTTTCAGTTTAGGTCAACGGTGTGCCCCCTGGATTGCAATCCCTGAAATCCCAAATAAACACCTTTGTTGCTTTGTAGGTTTTTCTTCTTGATTGACATAGCTGCTCATGGTGAAGACGTCCTTACTCCATGCCAGCTGCCATGTTGAGCCCTGGATGTTTTATTCTGCTGTGACAGCCTGTTGAGGTTATACCCAGTTAACAGATGAGGAAGCTGAGGCTGGACCAAGGTTCCAAACACTTGAAAGCTGGGATTGGAACCCAAGCCTACATCCTGAAACTGCCCTATCACCTTCCCACCCAATATGAAAGATGCCAGGTTGATCTCCCTCCAGGTGAGTATCAGCAAATTGAAACTAGAAAGGGAACCAGAGAGAAACCAGAGAGAACACCTGCAGTGAGCTACGGAGTCCTGACATGATCTGAGGGGTTCCAGGAGAGCATGAAGAGCCCAGCAACCCTGACCCCATTCCAGAGGGGTGTTACCTAGGTGACAACAGGAGGGGCAGAAGCAAAAGGCTGGGTCTGGAGCACGTGCCAGTAGGGCAGTGGCTAGGAGCATTGACTTTGTGGTCACATGGAGTGGAGGTTGAGCCCAGCTCTGTGACTCATGAGCTGTGTCCTTAAACAAATTGCCTTACTTCTCTGTGCCCACCTTTCCCCACCTGTGAAATGGGGCTGAAGATACCTAAGCTTTTGGATCACTTCAATTACTAAATAAGAAAATAAGAACAAAGAGACCTGATATGTTTTGTGCCAGATACTCTGCTGGATGCTTCAACTTGACCTAGTAAGTGCTGAAGTCTGGATTGCAAGCAGGCTGGCTCCAGAGTCTGTGTTCTGAAAAACTGTGAAAAATGAACTGGAAGTCCTTAGAACAGGGCTTGGGGTATACCCCAAACCAGGATTTCTCCATGTGTCAGAATCACCTTAGTCTGGGAAGAAAAGGACAGGCATGGGTGGGGGTCCTGGCTTGAATTTCAGATTCCCCATTTTCATCAGATACTCTCCAAGTCAGAATGTCCAGGGCCCAGGGAATCAACATTTGGAGCAGACACATCCACCCTCAACTGGGTGATTCTTAAGCCACTAAAGAATATTGTGCCAGAAAAGCAGAGAGGAGTTTATTTCACAAGTTTTATGACTCCCCCAAAATCTAGAGTCCCATGTTCTGGAGCAGTCCCCAAACCCCCAAAGAAGCCACAGCACCATGGACAAGTCCTACACATTTCCTGTCTCCATTTTTGTATATGTCCTCTGGAGATCCTGCTCCCCACACAGCCCCCCTCATGGACACATGTGAGAAGAGAGCTGATGGTGGCTGCAGAGATCACCTGCGACAGGGCGGGCAGGCCCAAAGTCACATGACCCAAGATGGACTCTAAGCTCTGCTGGTGACATCACCTTCATTTCCTTGTTGTTTCTTCTACTGTATTTTAAAATTATTTTCTAAGTGGTTGCCTCTGGGATTACAACCAACATATTAGTTTAAAACAATCGAGTTCAGATTAATACCAATTTAATTTCAATCATATAAAACATCTTTGCTCCAGTAAAGCCCTATTGCCTCTTCCCTCCTTTGTGTTATTATTGTCATGTGAATTATCTTTATATATGATGAACCCACCAAAAGATTTATAATTACTGTTTTATGCAGTTGTCTTTTCAGAGAGAAGGAAATAATTACCCAAAATTATGTTCTGCTGGTTTTTTTCTTGTTGTTTGTTTTGTTTTGTTTTGTTTTTATATTCACCTATATGCAAGTACCCGGACCAGTGTTCTTTACTTCTTGAACTAAAGTAACCAACCAATGTCCTTTTACTTCAGCCTGAAACAATCCTTCTGATAGTCCTCACAGGGCAGCTCCACTGGTGACAGGTCCCCAGTTTTTGCCATCTGGTAATATCTGAATTTCTCCTTCAGGTTTGAAGGATAGTTTTCCTGGATATAGAATTCTTGGTTGACAACTTTTTCTTTAAGCATTTTTGAATATATTATCCCACTGCCTTCTGACCTCTGTGGTTTCTGATGAATGAATGAGCTGTTAATATCATTAGGAAATCCTTGTATGTAATGAATCATTTTTCTCTTACTGCTTTCAAGATATTCGCTTCATCTTAGGCATTTTGACAGTTTGACTACCATGTGTTTAGTGTGTACCTCTTGAATTTTTTCCACTTGGAGTTCATTGAGATTCTTGGATGTGTACATTAATTTTTTCCATAAAATTTGGGAAATTTTTAGCCATTACTTCAAATATTCTTTCTGATCTTTCTCTCTTTCCTCTCCTTTATGTTTATATCTGTGTGCTTGATAGAATTCCATGAGTCTCTGAGGCTCTGCGAATTTTTCTTCGTTTATTGTTCCATCTGTTCCTCAGACTAGATTAGGTGATCCCAGTTGACCTATCTTCAACTTCACTGATTCTTTTTCTGCCAACTCAGATTGCTGTTGAGTCACTATTGAGTTTTTATTTTAGTTATAGTTTTCAACTTCAGAATTTCTATTTGATTCTTTTAAAACATAATTTCCATCTCTTTGTGATGAGATGTCATGTGCATTCTCTTCTCTAATTCTACAGATGTGGCTTCCTTTAGTTATTTGAATATATTTATAACAGTGAATGTAAGTCTTTGTCTAGTAAGTCCAGCCTCTGGCCTCCTAAAGGATATTCTCTATTGACTGTTTTTTTCTCCTGTGTATGGACCATACTTGTTTGTTTCTTTGCATGTCTTGTAATTTTTGTTGAAATTTGGACATTTTAAATAATCTGATGGGATGTCTCAGGGAATTAATGTCCCACTGCCCTCCTTGAAGTGTGATGTTCCTGCTTTCATTGTTTTATCCCTGCTGCTGCTTCTTTGTTAGTGAAGTTCCTGAACTAATTCCATAAAGTCTGTATTTCCTGTTATGTGCTGCCACTGATGTCTCTGCTCAGATAACTTAGCGGTCAGTTAGTGATCAGAGATTTGCTTAAGTGTTCTGAACCAATAAGTCTCTTACTCCTTACCAAGGGTCCCTGTGTATTTGGTACATATTCATCTTTCTTGTAGTTCATAATTCTGCCTTATCCCTGAACTTCCTGTTTGCACAGGGCCTCAGCATCAGCCAGAGGTGAGGGATTAAGATTTCTCAGGTCTTTTCTGACATACACATACACATACACAAGGTCTGCACATATACAAGGTCTTCTAGATCCCCATGAGTATGTTAGGACTTTTCAAAGCCCCACACCTAGGAATATTTAATTCCCCAGATCCTCCTTTTAAGTTTTTTTAACCAGGATTTTGTTTGCCTCAACTGGTGTCACTGACTTAGGCAGCTGGATTACTAAACAATTGCCGCTGACTGTTTTTGACAAGCATCCTGGGGATAAGACTTATTCCAGTGAGCAAGCTCTGTGTCAGGCCAAATAATAAGACCTGTGAATAGGACTTATCCAGTGAACTTCTAGAGAGGTCAAATGGTGACAATTCTCTGAGTCTCTGCAGGAGTACCAAAGCTGCTCTGCCCTTTCAGTGACTGCTATGATGCTGGCTTTCACAGCTACTGTGATTGCTAGGTTGCTGCTTTGTAAGCCTGCTACAGAGCTGGGGAGAAGGATATGAGAATAGGGCACATTAAATATCAAAATCTCTTTATTCTTGTTGAGATTCAGAAGTTTTTCTTGAATAGATTCTCCTTGGATTGTTGAAAATCTTTGGTTAATTTCAGAGTTTCCAAAAAAGGGGCGATTTTCGAAAAGTGTTCTTGTTGACTTTATGGAGGAGGAAACTCATTAGAGGTCCTTACTCTTGTCATTCCAGGAGTCCTGCCTTAAGGGCAATTATTCTTGTTATTTTTAAAATAACGACATTGTTGATTCATGAACAATAAGAACCACCCACTTAATGTGTACAATTCAATGGTTCTTAGTATGACATAGACATGTACAACCATCACAACAACAAATTTCAAAACATTTTTATCATCTCCTAAAAAATCCCATACACTTTAGTTATCACTCTCTTATTACCCCATCTCCCCAAGCTTTATACAACCCCTAATCTACTTTCTGTCTCTATAAATTTCAATCTTCTGGACATCTCATATAGATGAAAATGTATACTATATGGTCTGTTGTAACTATCTTCTTTCATTTAGCATGTTTTCAAAGATCATTCATGTTATAACATGTATTAATACTTACTCTTTTTTATGATCAAATAATATTCTGTTCTACGGATAAACCACAATTTGCTTATCCATTTCTCAGTTGATGGATATTTGGCTTTTTTCTACTTTTTTATTGTTATGAATAATGCTGCTCTAAACATTTGTGTACACATTTTTGTGTAGACATATGTTTTTATCCACTTTGGGTATATACTAGGGAATTGGTGGGTCATGTGGTAACTCTATGTTTAACACTTTGAGGAGCTGCCAGACCGTTTTCCAAATGATTATACCTTCCACATTCCCATCACCAATGTATAAGAGTGCCTTCCAAGTTTTCTACATCCTTGTCAGTACTTCTTATTATCTGACTTTTCTATTTAATTGGGAATGAAGTGGTGTTTTCTTGTGGTTTTGAGTTGCATTTTCCTGATAGCTAGTGAAATGGAGCATCTTTTCATGTACTAATTGTCTATTTGTATATTTTCTTTGGAGAAATGTACATTCAAATCCTTTGCCCATTTTTAATTGGATTACTTGCCTTTTTTGTTGCTATTGAGTTATAAGAGATTTAAAAAAAATATTCTATCCTTATTAGACATGACTTGCAAATACACTCTCCTAATCTTTAGGTTGCCTTTCCATCTTCTTGACAGTTTCCTTTGAAGAACAAAAGTTGTTTTTTTTTTTTTCAAAATTATTTTTCTTTTGTTACTTATGCTTTAGGTGTCATATCTAAGAAATTGCTGCCAAGTCAAAGGTCATGAAGATTTACTCTTGTGTTTCTTCTTAGAGTTTTGTAGATTCAGCTCTGACATTTATATCTGAACCATATTGAGTAGTTTTTTGCATATAGTGCAAGGTAAAGGTCCAGCTTCGTTCTTTTTCATGTGTCTATCCACTTGTTGCAACACCATTTGTTGAAAACACTATTCTTTCCCCCATTGAATTTTTTGGAGCCCTTGTAGAAAATCAATTAACCACAGACACGTGGATTTATTTCTAGGCTCTAAGTTCTATCCCATTCATTTATATGTCTGTCATTATGCCTATTCTATGCTGTCTTTATTACCACTGCATTGTGGTCAGCTTTGAAATCATAAAAGCTGAGTCCTCCTGCTTTATTCCTCTTTTCCAAAATTGTTTTGGCTATTCTGGGTTACTTGAAACTCCACATGTATTTTAGAATCAGCTTGTTGAGTTCTACAAAGAAATCAGCTGAGATGCTAGTAGGGATTGTATTGAATCTATGGATCAATTTGGGGAGTATTGCTATCTTTAATGATATTGGACCTTCCAGTACCTTAACATGGAATGTTTTTCCATTTACTTAAATCTTATTTAATTTCTTTCCGTGGTTTTTTTTGTAGTTTTTTTGTAGTTTTTTGTAGTTTTATATTCTCTTTGTTAAACCTGTTCCTAATAGTGTATTCTTTTTGAAGCCATGTACATGTAATTGTTTTCTTAATTTTATTTTTGGATTGTTCATTGCAAGTGCACAGAAATACAATTAACTTTTGTATATTGAACTTATATTTTTCAACCTTGCTGAACTTATTTATTTGTTCTAATAGATTTTTAATGTATTTGGGTTTTTTATTAGTTGTAGATTTAGTGGTTTACATAAAACTTATTAGATTCAAGATTATGAGGGTTGCCTGTGTAGCTCAGTTGGTTAAGAGTCTGCCTCTGGCTCAGGTCATGATCCCAGGGTCCTAAGACTGAGTCCTGCATTGGGCTTCTTGCTCATCTGGGAGTCTACTTCTCCCTCTGCCTGTCTCTCTCTTTCTCTCTGGCAAATAAATAAATAAAATCTTTTTAAAAACCACATAAGATAGTGGCATCTGTGACTAAAGATAATTTAACATATTTTCTAATTTGATTCTATTTTATTTCTTTTTCTTGCCTAATTTCCTTGGCAAGAACCTCTAGTACAATGTTGAGTAGAAGTGGGGATGCCCACAGTCACCCTAGAGTGATCATATCCAATGATTCAACTCCACTATCTACTTGCTAATTGCTATATTGTTTCAACAATGCTCTGGAGCATACATTTGTTCACAGACAAATCTAAGCAAATTTGGGCTCCTTTGAAGGGATAGTTCCAGAGCTCAGTATTTGAGATTTATTCTGATTATAAGAAAGCTCTTCCTACCTGTCCCTTTCCCTGATTCTCTGGCAAAATGGCTGGCCTCCAGTTTAACCTACATCTTCAATAAATCTAGTTCTTTTCTTTTTGTTTTTGTTTTTGTTTTTTTGAGAGAAGGAGGTGGGGGAGGGCAGAAGGAGAAGGAGAGAGAGAATCTTAAGGAGGCTCCACACTGATGGGGAACTCAGTCTCACAACCTTGAGGTCATGACCTGAGCCAAAATCAAGAGTTGGAGTCTTAATTGACTAAACCACCCAGATGTCCCAATGTCGCCAATAAATCTATCAATCTCTTCCTGATTTTCCTTTACCAGAACTTCCATTTACTTTGATAGTTCCCATAGACTACAACTTCTCCATTCTCTGTTATAAATAAATCAGCTCACTGAGGGTAGGGAGAGGTTGATTCCATGCTCTGTTCCATGCCCAGCTTTCCCCTGAGCAAAATCTCTACCTCATTTCTGGCTCTGGGAGTGGGGACAATGGCACACTTCTCTTTGAGTGACCACCCCATTTCAGGATCTGACTGTTTAGTGGGTGGGGTAATAGCAGCTTGAGGTCTCTAGGGCTTGTTTCTCTCTGTCTGAAATTCCCACTTCATGATGGAGGGTGAAGGCAGTCAGGGTCCCGTGATTCTCTGGAATGTTGCATTCAGCTCCATGAGTGGGGGTTGGACAGAAGGACAGAACCTCCACCTCTCCACTGTGCTTGTCCTCAGCGTAAGCCATAGCAACAGGCAGCTGGGGGGCAAGATGAGAAATGCTGATGTCCTACCCCTCCTGGGAAGATGAGTCTCCGGCTGGAAGCTACAGGGAGAGGGAGCCCCAGGTTCTTGGCCACCAATTTTGAGTGACGTTTCCATCTGGTGGAGCTGGAGAGGAGATTTAAGGATACGTGTCTTAGCTCAAATACCACAGACTCTTCACAGGTCATTTCCATTTCTAGTAGATTTTCTTGAATAAATGTTTCTTCATTTGTTTTATGCCAACAGGGCCATCTCTAGAACTCTAAATGTTTAGGTTTTTTTTTTTTTTTCATATTTTTCACCAGTTTCATAGGAAAGTCCTTATTGTTGCTTTTTAACTTTTCCCCTCAAACACGCTTTCCTCCTGAGCTTCCGCTAAAAGGCGCCATCATCCACCAAGTCACCCAGAGAAGAGGGTAGGGGATTCCTTGGTTCTGTCCACCAAGGATCTCAGGACTCAATCTTTCCCTCAGCATATGGTGGTACTTATCTTCTGATCCTCCTGGTTCAGTGGGAGCCTGTTGGGTGACTAACTCTGGCTCATTCAGTGTGAATGAAAGTGACATGGTTCAGGTCAGGCCAAGACCCTTCAATGCCAATATGAGACCCCTCTCCTCCCCTCCTGTCTCTTACTTTCTGTCATGGTGACAGAAGACTTTTCAGATAATGACTACTTCATCAGTCTGGCATCTTTTTTAAAAAGATTGATTGATTGATTGATTGACTGATTTGAGAGGAGCAAACTTGAGCAGGAGGGGCAAAGGGAGAGGGAAAGAGGATCCAAAGCAGATTCTGCCTGGAGCACGGAGGCCCATGTGGGGCTCCATCTCACATGAGATCACGACCTGAACCAAAGCCAAGAGTTGGACACTTAACTGACTGAGCCACCCAGGCGTCCCATCAGTCATCTTAAATGAAGAACAGACAGAGCTGAGCCTGCCCAAAAAACTTGGAGTGAGGGAAAGCCAAAACAACATAAGAAAGACGTGACCGTTCACCAAGCATCGCTCTGTGCTAGGCACAGCACTCCCCATTTTACACAGAGGACAATGAAGCTTAGAAAAATCAACTCACTTGCCTGAACTCCTGGGAAATGGGGAGCTGGGAAATGAACCCATGTATGATACACACCTTGCTTTCAACTGTCCCCCTTCTGTAACCACACCAGGTTCCAAACCTTGTTGGCCTTGCCCTTGGATCTGGGATGGCTCTCTTGGTGCTGCCTGGCTCTGACAGTCAGAAAGTGCTTCTTCCCTTTGAGTTCCTACCTGCCTCCAGGAAGATTCTACCAGTTAGTTTTTGTTTCGCCCTCTGGAGCCACACAGCGTGAGTCTAATCTCCTTAGAAACTGCAACATAAATTTAATAAACTCCACTAAAGTCTGCAATCTCCTAGAAGGGATGCAAAAGTTTTGTCCTTTGGACTTTTATTTTTCATAATTACTAGAACCATGAAAATTGCAGGGATTAGAGTCTTGGCTGGAGACAAGGATGGATTGTGTCACCAGGAAACTATAAATGAACCAAAACTCCTGCACAATAAGGCGGGCTGGGATTTGCATGAAATTAGGAGTCAGGTCCAGGCCCATTAACTCTGTGGGGACTAACAGTGAACTTCTAGGATTTATTTTGGAAACCCAGAACCAGGGAGATTTGAGGTCTTTCTTCAAAAAACAAATGGGTCACTAATGTTTTACTCAGTGGTGAAATGGTGAAAGCTTTATCTCTGAGATCAGGAAAATGAAGAGGATTTGCTTTCACCAGTTCTATTAAACATGATACTGAGAGTCCTTGATGAAGCGATCAGGCAAGAGAAAGAAACGAAAGGTGTTGAAATTGGAAAGGAAGAAGAAGAATGATCTCTGTTCACGTAAGATATGGTCTTATTTGTGTAGAACCCTAAAGATTACACAACACACCCCACACCCCCAAGCACACACCACCACACACACACACCTATTAGAACTAATAAACAATCAACAAAGTTGCAGGATACAAAATCAACAGATAAAAATTAGTCGTATTTCTATACATTAGAAATGAACACTCTGGAAAGGAAGTTAAGAGAATTATTCTGTTTACAATAAATAGTATCCAAAAGAATAAAATATTTAGGATTTAGGTTAATCATTGACGTGAAAGACTTTCACACTGAAAACTATAAGACACTGCTGAAAGAAATTAGGATGTAAGTAAATAGAACACATCTCATGTTCATGGATTAAAAGACCTACTATTACACACTTAATGTTTTTTAGAAGATTTTATTTTTAGTCATCTCTATACCCAACATGGGGCTCGAACTCATGACCCTAAGACCAAGAGTCCCACACTTTACTGACTGAGCCAGCTAGACATCCCTACACTTAATCTTAAGGTAATTTTAGGATGTCTGTGTTACCCAAAACAATCTGTAGATTCAATACTATCCTAATGATGTTTTTTGCAGAAATAGAAAAATCCATCCTAAAATTCACATGAAATCTCCAGGAATCGTAATAGTCAAAACAACCTTGAAATAGAAGAACAAAGTTGAAGGCCCCATACTTTCTGATTTAAAACCTACTACAAAGCTACAGGAATCAAAACAGCATGAAACTGGCATAAAGACAAACATAAAGACCAATGAAATCGATTAGGAAGCCCATAAATAAACCCATGTACATATGGCCAAATGGTTTTGAACAAGAGTTCCAAGACCATTTGATATCAATGTATCTCATTCACAAAGACTCAAGGCTGATCTTTGTCCTCAGGGATCCTCTGAGCCCCCACCTTCCTGCCAGGGCTGTCACCTTGCACACTCAGCTGCCCACACACCCCACCCCCACCCCTGCCATGACTCAGCCCATTTCCACCTCCGCCAATCCCTTCGGACTGACTTTTAGGGCAGATTGGCTGACTGCTTGGTCTTCCTTCTAACCTCTCTTGAGGATGCTCTCTACTGTGTTTCCAGAGATCTCTGGCTCTGCTGTCCACAGGCCAGTCCTGTCCCTCCCCATGCTCACAGAGCCCACCCCTGGGATTCTCTTCTTGGGCTACTACAGGTTCAAGAGATAAGCTTGGGTCCCAGCTCTTCTGAAAGGACTTGGTCACATGTCCTAAAGAAAGCAGACCCCAAAACAAGGGCTTGGGAAGGGTTCCCAGGAAGCACAAGTGAGATGGGCTGAGACAGGGAAGGGTGTGAGTAATTGGGGCTCCGTCTTTCCAGGTACCCTCCAGGGGACCCATGCTGAACACACTTCAGGGCAGAAACTGGGTGTTTATTCCTCACTCCTTTGACTCTTGGGAGTGCAGGAGTTCCAGAAAGCCCTGCAGGAGGGCTGAGTAAGCTTCCACAGAGCTGGACAAAGTCCTTAGGCTAGCCAGGGAGAGGAGGCTATCAAGGCAGGGTACTACCGGGAGGCACAGGAACTGTCCACTGCAGGTGGCCTCAGAGGTGGTCAAGGAGGGAAATAGCCCCAGGCTTGGGCATCCATGGCCACAATCTCCTTTTCACTCTCAGCATCCCCCTGCCCATGTAGGGGATCCTTTACTTTTTAAAATCTTGGTCCCCTGGTGATCTGTTTACGGGCTTGACTGCAAAGTTGTTCCTATTCCCTTCCTAGCAGTGTGTTCTTGGACAAGTTCCTGAACCTCTCTGAGCCTTCCTTTCCTCACCTATAAAATAGAGCCACAGCAGCTTTGCGGAGACTGAGGTGCTATGAGATGCTACAAAGCAGCCACATCACATTTTCCCCTGGGGACTTGGCCCTCTGAGGCTCCTTCTGCTGGTTGAGCAGTGACCTGTCCTCAGAGGTGGGGAAGACATGGCCGTTTCAAGCATCCCCTCCTTGTCCAGGACCCAAGGATGTTTCTGCTTTTTCAACATCCTCATCCTCTCACTCCTTTCTCTGCCGCATCCTGACAGCATGTGGTGGCTGTCAGTCACCCCCTGTTTGTGTCATGCCTGGCGGAAGTCAAAGCTTTGACAAAAGTTAGAGGAGGTTGGGGGCAGGTCTTTATCAATCAACAGACATATGTTCGGGGGGGATCAGGGGGAGAATCTGAGACGAGGTCGGGGTCCCATGGGGCAGAGGGGAGGAGTGGTTACAGAGACAACTGTGTGTACAGAGAGAACCTGGCACTTTCTGGACAGGTACCCACCTCTCACCGCAGTGTGTATGGGGCCTCCGGGGCCTCAGACTGGGACTTGAATGCCCCACCCCTGCCTGTACAGACTTCCCTGATTGTCCCCACTGCTCCCTGTGTGGACCACCTCTGAGGCCACCCCTGGCTATCCCCTCCACTGTGTGCTCCTCACGTCCCTCAGCCGAAGAATGTTACCTGCGGCTGAGGAGCCAGGCTGGGGCACCCCCGTCTCCCTCTGTATCTTCCCCAGCCGCTCTCTGGCCTCAGTTTCTCCATCTGCAAAATGAGGAAGTCCCTTCCAGCTGCAAGCTTTACCAGTGAAACCAGTTTGTTCCTCTCAGACTCCCCATCACAAAAGCAAGATGGCAGGAGAGTCAAGGGGTGGGGGGTGGGAGGTCAGGTGACGGCCAATGAGGTTCTAAAAGGGGCCTTCCAGGGAGGCCTGGTCTCAGGGCCTCCACACTGGGCTCTTTCACAGGCAGGACATATTTGGCAAGATTTTATTTCTGTGACTGTAGGCTGAAGACCCAGCTTTGATGGGGGTGGGGACGGGGGGACTGGGGACAGCGTGCATTGGAGCACCACAAACCAGCTCACAGAGTTGATGGCTACACATTCAGGAATTTTGTCAGCCACCTGTTAAACAGCCACAATTAAACATTCAGTTGTGTTAACTTACCATGAAATAAATTACATTAAGAAAAGGGAATAAACCCTCCAAACCCATCTATTACTAATTGCTTTATGATATTGTGCTATCGTATAGGCTTTGGGGGAGACTTACAGCTATTGTACAGAAATGCTACATAATGGGGCGTCACTCTGTGTCTCCTCCAAACTTCATGCTCAGCAACATCTCCCTGGTACCTTGAGATGGCGGGCTTACACCACAGAGCCTGGCAAACACCACCAACCATGGTCTGTTTTTGTTGTGGTTGTTGTTGTTTTTCCTGGAAAACCAGTTGCTGCATATTCACCAGTACAGCACAGAGTGTGGGGAAAGGCAGGAACAGAAGGCAGGAGATGCCGGCCTACAGCATGTCAGCCAGCCCAACCCTGAGTCAGGGATAGATGATACAGTAATTCTCTGGCAAGTGCGGCTGGGATCCAGGCCTCCCATCTCCCTGGGGGAGGGGAGGAGGGGTCAGAGAGGGTCTGTGCCTATGGAGGGGAGCTCTGCTTTGGAGCCCAAGTACTGGGAGAGGGTAGCTGTCCCTCCGTCTCATGCACAGAATTTGGCGGATGGAGGTTGCCCCCTGTGAGAGGGACCACCTCACTAGTGGTCTCTGTGAGGACAATGTGAGCTCCTACCTCTGTGAGTCTGCAGAGACCGGGGTCCGCTCAGCTGTTCCTGGTCCCTGGTCCCTCCCAGAGGGACCCCAGTGAGGAAAAGGACTTCCTGAGTAAACTACAGCTCTCTAAAGGACTGTCTCCCCCATCAGACTGGAGGTTTGTAAAGGCAAGGCTATTTTTCTGCCCAGACTAGGGGTTCCTAAGGCGAGACAGTGTCTCCCAAATCATACTGAGGGATTCAGGGGGCAAGACTGCTTCTCTCTTCAGATTCAGGGCATTGTGGATGTCTTACTTAGGGTTTCCAAGGGCACAACTGTGTCTCTTCCTCAGCCTGAGGCCTTCTGAGGGATTGAACAAGCCTCCCGCACTGGAT
The DNA here is from genome assembly GCF_002288905.1 of Enhydra lutris kenyoni. NCBI lineage: Eukaryota > Metazoa > Chordata > Mammalia > Carnivora > Mustelidae > Enhydra > Enhydra lutris. The sequence continues at coordinate 2,331,938 of NW_019154093.1, forward strand.
ATCCTCCCACAGTCTTGGTGAGACTGGGTTCTGGGGTGGATGGAATCTGGGGGAACAGCCATCTCTGTCCAATCTAAGGAAACTCTTAGGGAAAGATTAGTAAAAGGTAAAAGATTTATAGCAGAATGCTGATCCTCAGACCCTTGGATACAGGAGAACATCAGTATTGGGAGGACGAGGAGCCCTGGGCTCATATGGACTGGCCCTGCTGTATATGCTAGTCAGAAGGGACCAGGCAGGGCCAGGACGGCCCCTGCCCCTAAGACCCACTAGTAACTGTAGGACAGGGACAGCTGGCCCTACTTATCCATGGATCCATCCATCCAACCATCCATCCATCCTTCCATCCAACCATCCATCCTTCATCTATCCATCCATCCATCCTTCTTTCCATCCATCCATCCATCCATCCACCCACCCATCTGTCCTTCCATCCATCCATCCATCCATCCATCTGTTCTTCCATCCATGCATCCATTCATCCAACAAGTGTCCGGTGAGCTCCGACTAAGTGCCTGACCCGGTGTAGGGCACTGGGGATGCAGGAGGGCACAACACAGACAAGGTCCCTGTCCCATGGAACTTGTAGCCTCATGGGGGAGACGGATCAAAACATACCAAAGAGGGAATAATTTTCAAAAGTGGCAGATGCTGTGATGGAATAAAGCAAGATGATGGGGTGAAGGGTCCCTGGGCTGATGTCCTTCTACCAAGGGTTCTGGGAAGGCTTTGACTCCAGGCTGAGGTCTGTGGATGAGATGGTCTTCCCAGGCATCAGGACGGTGAATACAAAGTTCTTGACACCCTCTAGGGGTGTCCCAAGATGCCAGGGGGCCAAGGTGGGGTACCCGAGAGACTATGGGACAAGTGGAAGCTGTAGAAGTAGCTGGAGATGGCTGTTGGCTCACACACAACCCTGTGTCCATGGTGAGGACTCTGCAGTTTATTCTGGGAGCCGTGGGAGGAGGGGGCAGCCAGGGGAGGAAGCCGGGCCATGGGGCTCACAGATACTACCAATGAAGCTGAGTAATCCAACCACGGTAGGCCACGTCCAATCAGCTGGGGCTGGAACACAGATTACAGTGAAAGGTGCTCATTGTTCCCAGATCAGGGTGCTGGCCTGGGGAGGGCTGAGTACCAGGGAAGGGGTTCTGTTCAGGGCATGGGGTCAGTGAGGACCCCAGGCCTGAGAAGAGGGCAGCTTGGGCTAGGCGGGTGTGACAGGGGTACCATGAACCAGACCCTGAACAAAACGCTCAAGGGCACATCATCAGCTTTGCACGTGCTCATTGAGTGTGCTCTCTGGTCACCAGGCCCAGTTTTCATAATCGCCACCATCATCACCACTAGTCTCTCTGTTGAGCATTTGCCTCAGCTGCTCGAACTGCTCCGTGTCTGCTAACAGGAGACACTCAGCACACCTCAGTGTTGGGGATAGCTTTATCCTGCTTCTCCCTGTTTGACAGGTGAGAACCCAGGGAGGGGAAGCAACCAGCTCAAGGTCACGGTGTGCTGAGGGCTGGGTCTGAACCCAGGCCACTGGGCTCCCTGTCCCAGGTGTAAGCACTGCATTGCACTGTCCCTGTGTAGACACCACTGCCCCCAGGGTGGGGATCCTTATCTTCATGGGACAGGTGAGAAGACTGAGGTTAAGAGAAGGGGAGGGATCCACCCCAGGTCACACTGGAAAGTCCCCTGCTGGAATCTGCACCCAATGGGGAGGGAGTCCCTGACCTCTGATCTCTCCACCATGCCGACATTTTGGAAGGAGAGGAGGCTCACCCCAGGACCCTGAGGGAGTGTTCTGGAGTGGTCCTGGGAAAGGAGCGGGTCCCTGATCTCCAACAGACCCAGGATCATGTTCTCATCCTGGTTGGAGATGAGGAAAAACAGGGAGCAGAGGGGAGGTAAACAACAACAGGGGGAAGGTGCATGGGCCCATCTGCCTCCAGGGCCCCAGCTGTCACCCCCAGGCACAGACCCATACCTGCCCTGTCATCTGCTCCTCTGGTACCTTCAGCTGACCTTGCCCCCATGCCCTGCCCCCAGGGAGGGCCTGCCTGCCCCTGCAGCCCCCCATCAGTGCCCATGCACACAAGTACACACTTGCACACACATGCACACTTGTGCAGGCTTACACATGTAGGGCCCTCCCCCCAGAGGTGTCTCCACATCTACATTCATACCTGCCACCTTCCCACGGGAAGCCCCCTCTTGTAGCCTTCATGCCACGTGTGCTAGGAGAGTCACCATCACATTTAAAGGTGAGGCCAGAGCCAGGTGCAGTGTGGCAGAATGCCATTTTGCTTATCTGTGGCAGGAATCCCATTTTTTGGATGGTAATTATAATAATTAAAAATTTTCTGAGCCGTGATGGGGAGGGAGGTTCTAGAAGGTTCGGGAAGGAGGGAGGTAGTGGCAGTTTAAAGACAAGATCCAACTCCAAAGACCCCTCCCCTCCCCACAGTCCCCAGCAATTCTTCAGGAAGCTCTGGGGCTGGGAACAGCCAGGGAAATGGAAAGCCCTGAGAAGCTGTCCAAGGTCCAGCCAACAGCCTCTGGCTCTGCCACGGTGACAAAAAGAGCCATGCAGAGCTTGGCTTCCAACTGTGAACTGATGCTTCTCATAGGGGCTGGATGTTCTCAGATGGTAGGTGTCCTCACTGGGTTGTGGGTCTGGAAATCCTCCTGTGGGTCCCCTGGCAGGGGTGAGTCACATGTCTGCTCTTCTGCCAGCCTGGCCTGGGCCCTGCCCATGACATACCCTGTGACTTTGGGTGTGTCCCCCTCCTACTCTGCATTGCCCTGTCTCTGGGCCACCTACAGACACTTTCCTGGCCAGCTCCTCCCCACAGCCACCTGCCAACCTGCCATGATGGAAGCTTGGAGAGAGCAGACCCTCGTCTCCACTGCCCACCTCCCTGTCCTCAGCACCCAGAACAGGACCTGAAATCCAGGAGACCCCTAAGAAACGTGTGTTTAAGGACTACAGGGCTGTGTCCACGAGAAGGACAAATCCATGAGGTGGGTGTGTGTATCCCCATTGAACACAGGAGGAGACTGAGGCTCGAAGACATGAAGGACTTGCCCAAAGTCACAGGGCTGGTAAGGAGAGGAGTGGAGGGTCGTGCTGGAGCGTGGGAGGCAGCATGGGTCCCACATAGACATAGACAGAGAGTTCCTGCATTTAGACAATAAAGCCAATGTTTTACCAGGATCCAGCCATTCCGGGGGAGACAAGTTAACAGGTGAGTTCCCAGTGGTGGTAGACTTGGGGGAAAAGGGGGACCAGGGAGGAAGCAGCCTCTTTTGCATAAAGGCTCTGCTTCTTCCAATCAGCTGGGCTCTCAGGGTCTGGCCAATCACCAGGAGGCTGGGAGCAGAGGCAGGTGGAGCAGGGCCAGGCCAGGCCCCCTGTGCTCCTGAGGGACCCTCCTGACTGGCTTTTCCTCCTGCACCTCTGTCAGTCCTCCCAGCAGCCCCACATCCTGGGTAGGAACAATTATCTCCACTGTGCAGATGAGGCAGTGAAGCCCAGAGAGGCCATGTGACTTGCCCAAGGTTGCACAGCCGGTCAGCTTCAGAACGAGAACAGACCCAGGCTCTGACTCCCCGCCCAGGTTGTGGAGTACTGCCCCTCTGGCTTCCTTCCTGCCAGCTGGGCACACCAACCCTTGGGCCTGTCCTCAGCGGCCACAAGCTCCCTCTTCCCAATCGCCCCCACTCAGGGCTTAGCTCAGAGTTGCTGCTGACCCCAAGTCCCCTGCCCAGCCTCATCCCTGAGCCCAGACCCTTTGCTCCAGCTCCTCCCGACACGGGGTCAGAGACCCACAGAATACCAGCGCCAGCTACGGCCCTAGGAAGCATCTGGTCCATCCCCCTGGGGGCACAGATGGGGACAATTGTCCCAGTGGCTACACTGTGCCTCTCCCCTCTAGCTCAGAAGCCCCCAGGGCCTGACCAGGGGCCCTGTTCTTCTCCCTGCATTTCTCCCCGTTTCCTGCCTCACTTCCCAGAAGCAGATGCTGCAAATCCAAGGCTAAGCTTTGATTTACAAACTTGCTGGGGAGGGAGGGTAGCTGCCGCTCCTGGTGATTTACCCTCCGGGGAAATGTTTGCTTCTCAGGAGGGATCTTCCAGCCCCTCCTCATTGAAGGCTGGGGTTTGCTGAGGCTTCTCCTTCCCAGGAGGTGGCCGGGTGGCTTTGGTGAGGCGACAGTGGAGGAGCAGAGGGGACACCTGTGCAGTGAAGAACAGACAGTGTGGTTGGGAGAGAGAAGATGGACTTAGGGGTCACCTGGGGGGCTGGCTTTGAAACCTTGCTCCACCAGGACACACATCCTCTTTGTACCTCGGTTTCTCCACCTCTGTCTTACAGGTTCCACCTCCTTGCAGGTCAGGAAAGAGGATGATGAGGGCCCTTGGCAGAGAAAGAAGACTTCAGGGCCCAAAGTTCTGCTGTGATCCAGCGGTCAGCAGAATTCTTTTGTGCATCTAATTTCTAATAAAACGATGAGGAACCGGAGGGATGGGGTTGGGGGATGCTGACTGGCTTAGCTTGGACGACTTGGTCCGAGTGGACTTGGACAGCTCCCTGGGGTTGGGGTGGGGGGGCGTCTTCCAAACTAGATCCAGAGTTCCCAGCCTCCTCAAATTGTCTCCAGGCCCCATAGGCATGGTCAATGGAGACTTGGGGACTGACAACAGCGCTGTACTGTTGAAGCCAACAGCACAGAGTGTCAGAGGCGGGGGCTCTGGAGTCACACCAATCAGAACCCAGAGGGACCACCAAGCCCCGGGTCGACTCCAGGCAGCCCCGTGTCTCTTGAGACTCGGCCTTCCCACCTGCTAAGTGGGTGTGGTGGTCCCTCTTGCTTAGCTATTGGACAGTTTAAGTCATGTGGGTAAAGCCCGCACACAGTGCCCAGCACACAGTAGGTCTTCAACAAATACATGTGACTCTAATCAAGTTCCATGAACCAAGGGTTAGTAAAGCCAGCTGCCAGGAGTCAGACCCCACCTTGACCACCTACCAGGTCTTTGACCTTGGCACATTAACCTCAATGTGCCTTGATCTGCTGTCTGTGAAATGGGGTAGTGACAGTACCCCCTCACAGGGTGGTGGTGCAGGTTTCCTGAGACGTGCATGTGGAGAACAGGAGAGCAGCGACATCTCCAGGAAGCCCCAGGGGTCACGGTCATCTTCACTCTGCTTGCTTGCCTTCGCTGTTCCAGGGCCTTCCAGCCTCTTCCTCCCTGGGCCCTCTAGACCTCTGCAGGCCTCCTTCATACCCCCTGGGGTTTGCGAGAGACCTCAAGGTTTCCTCTGGGTCTGCCCTGCCCTCCTTCTGCTCTACCTCCTGACACCACCGCTGTCTCTCACATGCGCTCTCACACACACACGCCTCTCTCCCGGCCCCTGGTTCAAGGGGCACAGGACCCCCTCAGGCTTGTTCCTGTTGACAAAGCGCAAGGAGGCTTCTTCTTGCCCAGGGCAGCCTGTCCTCACAGCACTATGGGTGCAGGGCAGGGGCTTGGCCGGGCCTCCTCTTCCCTCCCACCTCTCCCTGAGCTGCCCCATGCTTCCATAGAACTTGGACTCTGACAGCCGAACGTGCCCCTGCCTGGAGGGAGGAGGCTCAGAATTGTTCCCCAGCTCGCACTGCACTCTAGGCAAGGCCTGCTCCTGTGTGTTGGAGGAACGTCTGTGGAGAACTCAAGCCTGCAGGCCAGACTCATCCACAAACAGGTGGAGTTTTAGCTGCACAGTTTTTTGTTATTTGATCAATTAGCTCATTTATGAACTCTGAGGATTTCACACAGAAATCTGGAGTTCTGTTTTATTAAAAAACCGGAGGGCGTACCTTCTACAGGACGTGGACATTCTCACAGCCGTGGGTGGCAGGAGCTAAGACACAGCCCAGGCTCTCCGTGGTCCCCACTGGCCTCAGAGAGTCACAGGCATCACAGGCTTGACCCAGAAGATATTTGATGCTCGTGACCCTGTCTCAGGGACCCCAGCCTGCTCTGTATACAGTAAACTGAGAAAAAGTGGGGGCAAGGACCCATCTGTCTACCGTACCCTGAAATGCCCCGTGAGGGCAGGCCTATCCCTGCCCTGTCTATGGCTGTATCCTTAGTGCCAGAAACAGTGTCTGGTGCATAGTAGGTCCTCAATAAGCATCTGTTGCACGGAGCATTTGTTGACAAAGTAAGTTAGCAGCAGAGCCAGGGCTCAGACTTGGGGCCTATTCTCAGGCCAGGAGCCACCTAAGCCCCAGCTGTTTATCCCACAACTACCAGGCCCCCCCAGTCAGGGATCCCACACCACAATGCCTGCTTCCCCATTCATAGGCACGTACTCACCCATTGTTTTGGTCAGCTTAGATCCTGCATAATCCACTGCCTGTTAACCCTGGATAGGAAGGTGAGACTTTTGCAGAAATCATTTATCATCTTTCTGTGCATGAGGACTGTTTTTAACATTTAAAAGAGGAATGGGACACATGCGCGCTGTGAGCTGTCCACTTAAGTGGGAGGGGGCAGGGCGCCCCAGCGAGGTCGTGGTGTCTGCAGACCTAAGACCAAATCCTCACTGCACTGCACTCAGCCTGTTTCCTCACTCGTAAAATGGGGGTAATAACCATACCCACACCCGAGAGGTGTGGTTAGGATTAAGGGAGGTCATCCATATCAGTCATGGAGCCAGGACCCCAGCGCATAGTAGGTGCTCAGGGAGGATGGTTGCCATTACTGTCCCTGCCCCAGCTGCCACTATGAGATCCCGGCAACAGGGTGGACCGTCCGCACTGTGGACGGAGGCCACCGGGATGCACAAATGCTTCTCTGTGGCTTTCTCTGTGGTTGGAATCATGGCAGCACATGCTTATAATAAAACAGATCTTGGCTACGGGCCGGGCCAATGATTCTGTCTACAGACAGGCAGACTCAGGGGCCTCTGGCAACAGGCACCCCCAGAAGCTCAGGCCCCCCAGGTTAGCAATCTCGGAGGTGACTCTGGTCAAATCCATAAGGGATTTCTAGCGTTCACAGTCATGGCAACAGTGCAGTGACAGGTTACCTGGGACCAGCTTCCCCTCCCTTCCCACCCCCAACCCTTCCAGCCAGAACTCCAGGCCCCAGGCAGCCCAGCCATTGCCTGAGTCAGTGATGGGAGGTGCTCTGCTGTCCCACAGCCCCAGCACAGGGAGGCCGAGTCTGTGGTTCTCTGTCTTCCCCATGAATACATAATCACCTCCCAAGATGGGCTGAGATGCTGGTTATAATAAAAACCGTTTCATTACATTCCTCTACATGGAACCATTTAATGAACACACGGCTGCTGGCTCCGGGTGCCCCCTGGGCCAGATGCAAATGAAGCATGTTGTACAGTATCATTTAATTAGCTGGAGGTGGGGTGGCTGGAGGGAAATGGGGAGAAGGAGGTGACATTACGGAGAATCAGAGAAAGAGGGGAGGTCAAGAGGGAAGTTGTTGGGGCAGGGCAGAGAGCAGAGGGGGGGTGGGGAGGAGGGGAGCGATGGGAAGAGGGGATTATAAAATGATGTCCTTTGAGCCATCAGATTCAGCTGCATTCAAAGGTACCAACCCTTAGACATTTAGATTAATCAGCCAACAGGAGACTTGTTGTTTTCTGTTTCACCTAAACCTGTTGGAGTCCGATTTATGCCCCTAGAACTGAAAGTGTCGCAAAAGGTACAGGTCATTCTTGGCACAAGAGATGGCCTTGAGGCTAAAGATCACACTCCATTCAAAGACACAAAGCTATGCCCTTTAGTCTGAAGCACAGTGGATGAGGCAAGATGAATGTCTGTTGGGCTCAGGGGGGACAGGAAGTCTTCCAGAAGCTGAGCAAGAGGACCAAGAGAGGCTAAACATCCATCTCCTACAATCAGCATCCCACCATTTCCCCCAGTAGCCTGACTTCTCAGCATCCCCAGATCCAACTTGGTCCACTCCCAAAAAGTCTAGAATCAAAGATCCTGGGACAATCAGAGCTAGAAGCCATTGTTAATACCCCTTAGCCCAATGCCCTCAGTTTCATTACTTTTGTATTGACCAAGGAATACATGAATATGCTCTCTTGTATGTATTGTGTTCTCATGCACATACACAGTAAAGTCTAACCACATTGAAAAAGGAAATAGCTTTTATGTTGCGGATGAGGATAAGGGATTTGTATGACTCACCTCAGTCTTTGTGAGGGTTGCAGGAAATAGTGTGTGTAAAGTTCACAGCCCAGCGCCTGGCACATAATCAAACTGATCAAAACTTGTGTAAAAGAGAAAACATTAAAAGCTGCAAGAGAGGAAAAATGACATGCTAGGCATTGAGGAACAAAATAAGAATGTGAGAAACAAAAATAGATGGTAGCAGATTTCTAATTAAAACGATGTAAATGAGTGACATCAGTGAAAATGGCATAGTAAGGACTGCTAAAAAATCTCTCCTCTGTAATGATGAAAGTGGCAAAAAAAAAAAAATTCCTCAGAATCTACTTTTCCAGAACTCTGGAAATTTACCAAAGGCTTGCAACATTCCTGGGTGCATTTATTCAAGTCAATTGGCTGAATGTCAGTAAAAATAGTGAGCTTTGTGACATTTCTCATGCTGTAGTCCCATCCTCCTCTCCTCAGCTCCATGGTAACCTTGAAATCTAATGGCCCGGAATCATGGTGAAAAGAGTAGCCTGGCAACCAATGGAGGGGGGCAGAACGAGGTTAGAGCATCTTCAAAACCACATTCTTATATCACTCTCATTATTTGACCTGTCTGATAGTTCCCTAGAAGATCTTACTTGTAAGACTGTCTTTATTTTACCTGAGTCAGAATTTGCTCTGGGCAAAAAGCCTTTTCCTTGGCGTGAGGGGAGGAGGGGTGCTTGTCAAAAACAATTACAGGCAATTGTTTAATTTCACAACTGCCTAAGACAGTGGACAGCAGTTGGGATAAACAATAGACTAACTAAAAAGCTTAAAAGACAAAACTAGGAAATGGGACATCCATACAGGCTTTGAAAAATCTCTAAAATATACCTGGGAAGCAAGGATACCATGAGCATGTGCACATCTTCAGGAAAGACCTGAGAAGGCCCTGATCACTCACCTCTGACTGACCTTGAGACCTTGTGGAGTCCAAGGTTTAGATTTGTAAACTGCCTGTTTAAGGGTTGAAAGCATGCCCCACCACTCACCCAGAGCCTCTCAACGAGGGCTGGAAAACCTGTTGGTTCTAGACTTCTAAGGAAGTCTCTGTCCAGTCATTAGCTGGCCACCAAGAATTTATCTGAATAGACACTTCAATGGCCACATGTGACAAAGAATACAGACTTCATAGAAATATCCTTAAAGAAAAAGCCCACACAAATAAGTGTTAAAACAAAGGCAGTACAACAAATCCTGGTGGGGGGAGAGAGGATTTGATTTCCAGAATGGCTACATTATGCCATTTGTAATGTCCAGTTTTCAACAATAAATTTTAAGATACACAAAGAGACAAGAAAGCATGGCTCATATGGCTCATGCGCAGGAAAGAAGCAATCAGTAGAAACTGTCCCTGAGGGAGTCTAGAGACTGGACTTACTAGACAAAGACCTCAGATGAGCTATTTTAAGTGTATCCAAAGAACTAAAGGTAAATAAGAGAGTAACACTTGACCAAATGGAGGTCAACAAAGAGATAGAAATTATTTTTAAAAAGATCAAAATAGAGGGGCACCTGGGTGGCTCAGTGGGTTAAAGTCTCTGCCTTCGGCTCAGGTCATGATCCCAGGGTCCTGGGATCAAGCCCCACATCGGGCTCTCTGCTTGGCGGGGAGTCTGCTTCCTCCTCTCTCTCTGCCTGCCTCTCTGCCTACTTGTGCTCTCTATCTGTCAAATAAATAAATAAAATCTTAAAAAAAAAAGAACAAAGTAGAAATTGGTGTGTTAACCAAGAATTCCATAGCCAGAAAAACTAAACTTCTAAAATGAAGGAGATATATAGACATTTCCAAGTAAACAAAAATCGAGAGAATTTGTCCCTAGCAGATCTGTCATTCAGGAAATACTAAAGGGGAATCCTTCAGGCTGATATGAAAGGACACTAGACAGGAATTCAAATCCACGTCACTACCATGTAGGTGGTACCATAGTGGACATCTTGGATTCTCCCTTCTACTTCTCTCAAACCTCAGCTGAGCAAATGCATCAAGCCTGAGACTTCTATTTCAGCTCCTGTTCACACTACATTCATCTCTTCAATTCCATTCCCACATCCACCACTCTCTGCATTCATTTAGTCACTAAAAGATGTATTTATATATCAAAGTATGTATCCATTGGAAACTTGGTAATTGATGACATTTTGTTTCACAGAGACATTGTGAAATTGCGAATCAAAATCACTATTAAAGTATACCTTGGTATCCTTTCATTTTTTTGTCAAAATTTAGCAAATTTGGCTAACTCCTCTGGAAGTTATAATAGCACAAACATAAATCTGAAATCTCATAAAAATTCTATGCAAAGTATGGCCTCTGAGTCGCTTATGAGATTAAACGTACATTTCCATCTGGCCCAGAAATCCTTTTCCTAGATATTTGACCCAAGTGAACAGAAAATTTATGTTCATTCAAAAACCTGTACACCCATATTGACAGCTGCTATATTTATAATTGTTCCAAACCGGAAACTCTTGAAGATGTCTTTCAACAGGTGAATAGGGGTGAGATCCACACAAAGGAAAACTACTCAGCTCTACAGACACTATAAGCTAGTGATTCACATAAGCACACGTGAGAATATTGACCCTTAAACACAAATAGTAATACAGTATAAGTAAAATGTAGGACAACAGTTGTACAAGTGTAGGAGAGGAGCTCTTCTTCGGAAAGATCTGAACCTATACATGAGGCACCATAATGTCATGTAGGTAGACTGTGTTAGGTTGATGACCTGTACAACAAACACTAAAACACCCAGTGAGATAACAAAAGAATCAGAGCTAATAAAGCAACACAGAAGGCCAAATTGAATTATAAATGACAGTCCGACCAAAAGAAGGCAGAGAAAAAGGGAAGGCATCCAAAGAACAGATTGGACTTATGGAAAACAAATGGAAAGATGGTACATTTAAACCCAATAATTTCACCACGATGATTTCCTTTTCCCAGGGAAGTAAACCAAGGCACAGAGATAGAAAGGGGCCCATCTAGAGTTACAGAGGCAGGAGGGAGGAGGGCCAGCCTTCCATTAATTAGCCTGTTGACCTGTGCCCATAACTTCACAAGGAACGTGTCCCTAGTCCTAAGGACCCTGGAAACTTCGGATCCCCAGCCTTTACTTCTTGCCAGATTGCCCAGTTGATGTGGACACAGAACTGTATGGGCTATGGAGATTATTTGTTCAACCCTTTCATTCTACAGCTGGGGAACCTGTGGCCCTGAGAGGCAAAGGGGCTTGTTCAAGGTCACACTCACAAGCAGGGTCCCAGCTGGGATTGTGACCCAGCCGCCAACCCACTTCTCTCTACCCCACTTTCCAGCTGCCAGGCTCCTCGCCTGCTCCCAGATCCTTTCCTGCTCCTCCCAAACTGCTGTGACAACACCTGGCCCTTGATTTTCTCATGTCCCGGCAGACGTTAATTAGGAGTGCTCATCATTGCATTTTAATCATTTTGCAAATGCTCCCAGGTGTTTTTCAGGAGACATTTTTCTGGATTATTTTCCTCCATATAAATAGGTTCAGAGTCGTCTGTCTCCCATAACTGGAAAACACCA